>NW_022987838.1:0-15000 GCF_902827165.1 Trematomus bernacchii
AGACAGACAACAGACAGACAGACAGAGAGACAGACAGACAGACAGACAGACATACAGAGAGACAGACAGACAGACAGACAGACAGACAGACAGACAGACAGAGAGACAGACAGACAGACAGACAGAGAGACATTGTTTCGTTTAACTTTCATGCCAATAAAGCCCCTTTGAATTTTATTTAATTGATAGATTGTTGCCTCACCAGGGACATTGCACATAAATGAACACTTAAAGGTGGGGTAGGTAAGTTTGAGAAACCGGCTCGAGATCGCTAGAATTTGAAAATACACAGCCGGAGAAATCTGCCACTTCCTCACAGAGCCCCTCCTCCAACACACACGAACGCGCACATGACCAATGAGGGCACGAGATAAGTTTGTGCACTGATTGAAGGCTGACAGGCAGGTAGGCCATCCAGTTATTTTAGCCGGGCCGGCTCAGATGATTGGTCGTGCTTTTTACAGTACTACGGCTTCCACAGATGATATTTTTTATGGATTTTTTGTCAAAGCACTTCAGATATTCATTGCTATCTGGATGTTAAGAGCATTCCATGGCATATAACAACAAGTGTTTCTGAAGTGAATTACCTACCCCACCTTTAAAACATGAAATATACCAAGTGTAAATTGCCGGATTTAGCTTTGAGCTACTTTCCAGTCCCTCACATAAAACATTAAGAAAATGAAAATGACAAACATAGCAGCACAAATACATCAAATGCAAGAATAGTGGAAGAGTAAGACCCACATCAGCGGGTATGACGTCACAGCGTTGCCTCATCAGTTTCCTAGACGACCAGAAAGCGAAAACGAGGCTGACGTCACCGTTTCCGGACAAACGGAGGGACGCCTTCAGATTAAGAGCTTTCTTTCAAAGTTGAATATCACACACAAACACGCAACGTCACTTCCGGTTGGTGAAACCGGAGCCTCTCCACTGATCTGTGGGGAGAAGGGAAGCTTTTATTCTGAAGGGAAGCTTTTATTCTGAAGGGCTCTTTTCTGTGCCGCAAAGTCTGGAAAGTGAAAGTGTGAAGCAGAAAAGTGAAGGGACTTTCACAATAAACTCTATTTATAATATCATATCAACCCTTTCACAATAAAACACTGTGTACTTCTACTGTGTACTTCTAATGTGTACTGTGTACTGTGTACTGTGTACTTCTACTGTGTACTTCTACTGTGTACTGTGTACTGTGTACTTCTACCGTGTACTGTGTACTGTGTACTGTGTACTTCTACTGTGTACTGTGTACTGTGTACTTATACTGTGTACTGTGTACTGTGTACTTCTACTGTGTACTTCTACTGTGTACTTCTACTGTGTACTTCTACTGACGGGAGATATCATCATTTATGAGCAGCAGGCTTTAAATCATAAATACTCTAAATACTTCCAACATGTTGCTGATAATACTTATATATATATATATATATATATATATATATATATATATATATATATATATATATATATATATATATAAGTATGTGTATTACTACAGAGTATTGTCAGCAGTATGGTAATATTATAGTATTACCTGGTGTTGTAGAGTGGAAAGGGAAACTGGGAATTTCTCTGTTTCACTCTGCGATGGATAAAAGTGTGAGATCTGCAGAAAGAGACAGAACCTCCAGGAGATCCATCAGCTTCATCATCACCTTCATCACCATCACCATCATATTCATCAGCTTCATCACCTCCACCTTCATCATGATGTCACGCCTCCTTCTCCTCGTCCTCTCTGCTCAGCTGACCTCGGCGCTCTGCTCTGATTGGCTGTCGGACTACAGCACGCAGAGTGGAGAGGCTCTGAACTGGATCAACAGCATGGTGAGACACACACACACACACACACACACACACATACACACACACACACACACACACACACACACAGACAGACAGACAGACAGACAGACAGAGACAGACAGACAGACAGACAGACAGACAGACAGAGACACAGACAGACAGACAGACAGACAGACAGACAGAGACACAGACAGACAGACAGACAGACAGAGACACACGCACACACACAGTTATGAACATGTATATGTTCTGTTTGTAATGATTTATAATGAAAACAGTTTCCAGCAGTTTGTGGTGAAATAAACATAAGTAGAAAAAAAGAAAAAGAAATAGAAGAAAATACTTAAATAAAAGAAAGTAAAAAAGTAAGTAAATATATATGTAAGTAAATAATGTGTGCGTTTGTGCGGCAGGGCGGCCCGCTGAGAGACGAGCGCCCGGTCCCGTTCCCGAACAGAGCCTACAGACGCATCCGGAGGGAGACGGTGAATATCAAAATACATACCTTCTATTTCTCTCTTTACCTCACTCTCTGATACTGATGATGTCATCACTGCTCACCTGTGCAGGTGCAGTCTCAGCTGGCGTTCGTGGGAGAAACTCTGTCGTTCATCGCTCAGCTGTTCAACAACGCTAACATGTCCGCCGCCGGCTGGAACCAAACCTCCACCGAGAAATTCCGGACGAACATCAACAGGCAGCGAGAGGACGTGCTACACTGCGTGAGCATTTTCACAATAACAGACTTCAATTAGAAGTCCTTTCACAATAAGAGACTTCAATTAGATGTCCTTTCACAATAACAGACTTCAATTAGAAGTCCTTTCACAATAAGAGACTTCAATTAGACGTCCTTTCACAATAAGAGACTTCAATTAGAAGTCCTTTCACAATAACAGACTTAAATTAGAAGTCCTTTCACAATAAGAGACTTAAATTAGACGTCCTTTCACAATAACAGACTTCAATTAGAAGTCCTTTCACAATAAGAGACTTCAATTAGACGTCCTTTCACAATAACAGACTTCAATTAGACGTCCTTTCACAATAAGACACTTCAATTAGACGTCCTTTCACAATAAGACACTTCAATTAGACGTCCTTTCACAATAACAGACTTCAATTAGAAGTCCTTTCACAATAAGAGACTTCAATTAGACGTCCTTTCACAATAACAGACTTCAATTAGAAGTCCTTTCACAATAAGACACTTCAATTAGACGTCCTTTCACAATAAGACACTTCAATTAGACGTCCTTTCACAATAAGACACTTCAATTAGAAGTCCTTTCACAATAAGACACTTCAATTAGAAGTCCTTTCACAATAAGAGACACCTGATGCTGAATGTCCTCTCACGTTAGGGTTACAAAGGAACTACAGAACGGTCACATGACTTCCATGACAAAACCAGGGGAAAGCAAGTGATGAAATGCTGACTCATTATAATAAAGGTGTGTGTGTGTGTGTGTGTGTGTGTGTGCAGATTCCCTCCAACACATCAGCTGTCACCACGCTGCGCAAATACTTCAGGATGCTGGAGAAAGTGACCCTGCTCCGCACTGTGAGTACACTGTAGAACACAGAGAGTGTGTGTGTGTGTGTGTTTATATGCAGTGTGTGTGTTTGTATTAACAGTGTGTCTCTCTGCAGGGGGGCAGCAGGGGGTCCTGGGAGCAGGTGAGGTGGGAGACCCGGGCTCACCTGGTGCAGCTGGATGTTCTGGTTCAGCCGAACATCAAAGATCAGTCTGCGAGGCGGCGCCGACATCACCCTTAATATCTATTATGCATTTATTTATTTATTTATATATTTATATATTTATATATTTATTTGTTTATTTATTTATTTATTTATTTTCATGTTTCTATTTAAAGTATTTATTCTGTTTACTGTCTGAATGCACTTGAAAACCTTTTGATGACTGACATTAAATATTTTATATGAAGCTTGTGTTGAAGATGTATTTATGAAAGGGAAACACATCTGTCCAGTAGGGGGCAGATCAGATATTATAATAAGGAAACACATCTGTCCTGTAGGGGGCAGATCAGATATTATAATAAGGAAACACATCTGTCCTGTAGGGGGCAGATCAGATATTATAATAAGGAAACACATCTGTCCTGTAGGGGGCAGATCAGATATTATAATAAGGAAACACATCTGTCCAGTAGGGGGCAGATCAGATATTATAATAAGGAAACACATCTGTCCTGTAGGGGGCAGATCAGATATTATAATAAGAAAACACATCTGTCCAGTAGGGGGCAGATCAGATATTATAATAAGGAAACACATCTGTCCAGTAGGGGGCAGATCAGATATTATAATAAGGAAACACATCTGTCCTCTAGGGGGCAGATCAGATATTATAATAAGGAAACACATCTGTCCTCTAGGGGGCAGATCAGATATTATAATAAGGAAACACATCTGTCCAGTAGGGGGCAGATCAGATATTATAATAAGAAAACACATCTGTCCAGTAGGGGGCAGATCAGATATTATAATAAGGAAACACATCTGTCCAGTAGGGGGCAGATCAGATATTATAATAAGGAAACACATCTGTCCAGTAGGGGGCAGATCAGATATTATAATAAGGAAACACATCTGTCCAGTAGGGGGCAGATCAGATATTATAATAAGGAAACACATCTGTCCAGTAGGGGGCAGATCAGATATTATAATAAGAAAACACATCTGTCCAGTAGGGGGCAGATCAGATATTATAATAAGGAAACACATCTGTCCAGTAGGGGGCAGATCAGATATTATAATAAGGAAACACATCTGTCCAGTAGGGGGCAGATCAGATATTATAATAAGGAAACACATCTGTCCTCTAGGGGGCAGATCAGATATTATAATAAGGAAACACATCTGTCCAGTAGGGGGCAGATCAGATATTATAATAAGGAAACACATCTGTCCTGTAGGGGGCAGATCAGATATTATAATAAGGAAACACATCTGTCCTGTAGGGGGCAGATCAGATATTATAATAAGGAAACACATCTGTCCTGTAGGGGGCAGATCAGATATTGTATTTATTATAAGGAAGTCTGTGAGCGTTAGCATTAGCTTCACGAAGCAGCTGTGTGTTTATTTGAATGTAAATCAGTGAACAAACACAGGGATTACGTCAGATCATATTCCACGTGTTTATTGATAATCAATACATCCAGAAACACTGCGATCATCTCTGATTAAAATATCTCAGATTATTATTATTAAACAGTGGGTCTGTAGTTTGAGTGATGGCCTCCGGGGGCAGCAGAGACACGTTAAATAGAACCTCTAAATACATTGTAATTCAAATGTAATATTTAATACTAAAACTCAGTTTGATTTGCTAACAAAGAAATATATTTATAACTAGAAATATTTATTTTAGAAATAATAATTCCTAAATGTCTCCATACATTTAATTTAATTCTTAACATAAAATAATTACATCTTTATTGCTAAACATGTGTTGGTGATAAATTAATGAGAATTCAACAGAAGAACTAAAATCTATAACTCATGTTTAATTTATGATTTCTAATTTAAAGTGAATTTACAACATTTAAAATAAATGTGTCATTTCTTCTGAATATAAGTTGATTTAAATACAATCAAGATGAATATGAATATATAAAATAAATGACTCGTAGACTCGATCATAAACATGTATTTATAATTTGTATTATTTTCAAACCATGAACCAGTTTAAACTACATTTTAAATATTAATCTTAGTTTGTTGTGAATTATTAAATATATAGGAACTTCAAACTCAGGCTGGTTATTAGTAACTCAGTACATTGACTAGTCAACACGGATTGGTCCCCGTGGCCACTGGGAGGGGGCGGGGCTTCAGTCTAGCCACATGATTGGACGTAGTTTTGGGGGAAGAAGCCGCTGTTGCCGCGGAGATAACCCTCACACCAGCCGTCGTCATGGCGATGTGTCAGGTAGATGATGTCGCCCTCGCTGAGTGACAGGTCGTCGGGTTTGGAGGCGTCGTAGTTGTACAGCGCCTCCACTGGACACACAGAGTACTGCCCTTACACACACACTCCAAACACACTCAAACACACCCCTGTATGCCTCTATATAACTAAATACACCTTTATACCTCCATACACACACTCATACACACCTATACACACCACTATATAACTTAATGTACCTTTATATACCTCTATTAAACATTCACACACTTATATCACTTTATTTACATACCTTTATACACATTCATACACACTTATATACCTCTATATACCTTTTATATACCTTTGTATACCTTTATGTAGAGTAGTAGTATTAGAAGTGGTAGTTTGTAGCAGTAGAAAAATAAACATAAGTAGCATTAGTGGTAGTAGTTAATGGTAGTTAGTAGAAGTATCAGTATTAGTTAGTAGTAGTCGTATTAGTATTAGTTACTCGTAGTATTAGTATTAGTTAGTAGTACTATTAGTATCAGTTAGTAGTAGTGGTAGTAGTATTTGTTAGTAGTAGTAATAGTATTAGTTGTATTGGTATTAGTTGGTAGTATTAGTAAGTAGAAGTAATAGTTATTAGTAGTATTACTTAGTAGTTAGTAGTTAGTAGTTAGTAGTAGTAGAATAAAGGTATTCTGATTCTGATAGTAGTAGTATTAGTTAGTAGTAGTAGTAGTAGTAGTATTAGTTAGCAGTAGTATTAGTAATAGTATTAGTTAGTAGTAGTAGTATTACTTAGTAGTTAATAGTAGTAGTATTAGTAATAGTATTAGTTAATAGTAGTAGTATTAGTTAGTAATAGTATTAGTTAGTAGTACTATTAGTTAGTAGTAGTAGTATTACTTAGTAGTTAGTAGTTAGTAGTAGTAGTAGTAGTAGTAGAATAAAGGTATTCTGATTCTGATAGTAGTAGTATTACTTAGTAGTTAATAGTATTAGTATTAGTTAATAGTAGAAGTATTAGTTAGTAGTAGTATTAGTAATAGTATTAGTTAGTAGTAGTAGTATTAGTTAGTAGTAGTAGTAGTATCACTTAGTAGTTAGTAGTAGTAGTAGTAGAATAAAGGTATTCTGATTCTGATAGTAGTAGTATTAGTTAGTAGTAGTAGTAGTATTACTTAGTAGTAGTAGTATTAGTTAGCAGTAGTATTAGTAATAGTTGTAGTTAGTTAGTAGTAGTAGTAGTATTAGTTAGGAGTAGTAGTATTAGTTAGCAGTAGTATTAGTTAGCAGTAGTATTAGTAATAGTTGTAGTTAGTTAGTAGTAGTAGTAGTATTAGTTAGTAGTAGTAGTATTAGTTAGCAGTAGTAGTAGTAATAGTTAGCAGTAGTAGTAGTAATATTAGTTAGTAGTAGTAGTATTACTTAGTAGTTAGTAGTAGTAGTAGTAGTAGTAGTAGTAGTAGAATAAAGGTATTCTGATTCTGATAGTAGTAGTATTAGTTAGTAGTAGTAGTATTAGTTAGTAGTAGTATTATTACTAAGTAGTTAGTAGTAGTAATAGTATTAGTTAGTAGTAGTTAGCAGTAGTAGTACCTTTCTCCAGGTATATCGGGGGGGCGTCGGTGTCGTAGTCCACTGGTGGAGGGAGGGGTGGCATGATGTCATCAAAAAAACCCTGATCGTCCAATAAGAGAGTAGGGGGCATGGCCGGCAGCTCTAAATCTGAGAACACACTTCCCGTTAGTGAAAACTGGGGTCGGCCAATCAGGAGTGAGGAGGCGGGGCTTTGACAGGAAGCAGCAGAGCTGAGGGTTTACAGCACCGTGACAGTACGCAGGGCTGTCCCTGCCCAACTTGAGGCCCCACGCAAAGTTATATGATGAGGCCCTCTGTTTCGCGAGCGTCGACAGGGACGGCCCTGACAGTACGTAACGGTATGACACAGAACAAAAGTACTACTGTGCAGGGTTTCCGTTAGCCGGTAATTACCGGTTTTTAGCTGGTCAAATGTATTAAAAAACGGTAAATTCAAAACCTGCCGGTCAAAATGTCCGGTAATAATTAGGGATGCTCCGATCGATTGGCCGCCGACCATTATCGGCCGATATTCACTCTTAATAGTTTGATCGGTGCTCTCTATAAAGGCCGATCAGGAGAGCTGGATCTGATCGATATGGACATGAACGCGAGTGAAGTGTAACCGGACGAGAGAGAGAGATCAGATCAGCTGCTGAGTCTGACGGAGACACGCAGCTCTGCATGATCACCTGAAGCCCCGCCCACTGAGTTGCATGAGAAACAGAGAGAGAGAGAGAGAGAGAGAGAGAGAGAGAGAGAGAGAGAGAGAGAGAGAGAGAGAGAGAAGAGAGAGAGAGAGAGAGAGAGAGAGAGAGAGAGAGAGAGAGAGAGAGAGAGGGAGAGAGAGGAAAAGAGAGGATCCGTTTCTCCCGTGTTATTATTCAAAGTTAATGTAAACTTTTGAATAATGTACTTCATCTACTACATCAAGTAGTTTGTTTGAATGTAATTGTTAGAGCCAGTATTTTGCTTTTATAAGAAAGGCCTAATTGTGACGTCTGTAGTCAACGCACTATAAAGGACTACAATTCCCATGGCGCCTGTGCTAAAGCCACAGTGATGGGCAACCTGTTGAGAGACGCCGTCGAGGAACAGTTTTTAACCGTAATCGTACCGTACACGTACACGTACACGTACACGTACATACAAATCGTACAAGTACCCTTTAAGTTATGAAGTTATAAGCATTATCAAGAAAGAAAGAATACCTAAGTTGTTTGTTATTTTATTTGAGTTTTGCCTATTTCTTTTGAATATTGTAAAGGCCTATTTTCTTTGTTGCATGTGCAAAAGTTTGTTATTTTATTTTGAGCAAACACATCGCAACATCATCTAAACCATCGGAGGCCAAGCAACTCTTCAAACTGTGAGTAATTTAAAGGAAAGAAAGGAGTTAGAAGTGTCTGTTTAAGGCGTCGAGTGGCTTGATGGAAACACAAGGAAGCCATCACAGTAATAATGATGTTGTTTGTTGTTTGTGGAATCATTTATTGAAAAATGAATCTGAACTTTTCGATCTGTTACGATTATAAGCTGAAGCAATATAAAATGAGCCCCATTAACTGAGTTTTAAACATTAGCATATAAACTCCTGAACAACAACAAAAAGCCAGCGTTTTATCCAGTTTGTACACAACGATGCAGAAACTACTGGGAAGCATGGTCCTCTGAAGAGACCAGCTAGCTACTGGGAAGCTGGTCCTCTGAAGAGACCAGCTAGCTACTGGGAAGCTGGTCCTCTGAAGAGACCAGCTACCTACTGGGAAGCTGGTCCTCTGAAGAGACCAGCTAGCTACTGGGAATCTGGTCCTCTGTAGAGACCAGCTAGCTACTGGGAAGCTGGTCCTCTGAAGAGACCAGCTAGCTACTGGGAAGCTGGTCCTCTGAAGAGACCAGCTAGCTACTGGGAAGCTGGTCCTCTGAAGAGACCAGCTACCTACTGGGAAGCTGGTCCTCTGAAGAGACCAGCTAGCTACTGGGAAGCTGGTCCTCTGAAGAGACCAGCTAGCTACTGGGAAGCTGCTCCTCTGAAGAGACCAGCTAGCTACTGGGAAGCTGGTCCTCTGAAGAGACCAGCTAGCTACTGGGAATCTGGTCCTCTGAAGAGACCAGCTAGCTACTGGGAAGCTGCTCCTCTGAAGAGACCAGCTAGCTACTGGGAAGCTGGTCCTCTGAAGAGACCAGCTAGCTACTGGGAAGCTGGTCCTCTGAAGAGACCAGCTAGCTACTGGGAAGCTGGTCCTCTGAAGAGACCAGCTACCTACTGGGAAGCTGGTCCTCTGAAGAGACCAGCTAGCTACTGGGAATCTGGTCCTCTGAAGAGACCAGCTAGCTACTGGGAAGCTGGTCCTCTGTAGAGACCAGCTAGCTACTGGGAAGCTGGTCCTCTGAAGAGACCAGCTAGCTACTGGGAATCTGGTCCTCTGAAGAGACCAGCTAGCTACTGGGAATCTGGTCCTCTGAAGAGACCAGCTAGCTACTGGGAATCTGGTCCTCTGAAGAGACCAGCTAGCTACTGGGAATCTGGTCCTCTGAAGAGACCAGCTAGCTACTGGGAAGCTGGTCCTCTGAAGAGACCAGCTAGCTACTGGGAATCTGGTCCTCTGAAGAGACCAGCTAGCTACTGGGAATCTGGTCCTCTGAAGAGACCAGCTAGCTACTGGGAATCTGGTCCTCTGAAGAGACCAGCTAGCTACTGGGAATCTGGTCTTCCGAAGAGGTACAGAGGAAGCTGGAGCACAATCGGCCATTGTTGTTGTTGTCGGTGTGAGCTGTGAGGGGTTTCCGCACGGTTTGGCTTTATGAAGCAGGCACGCAAACGGTTACGTCATGACGCAAACGATGACGCAATGACGCAGCACCAGTCGGACTCTGGGCGGTGCTGAACCTGAAAAGCTCTAGCACAGAGCTAGAACCGGAGTTGCGTTGGTGTGAATGAGGTATAACAGAATACTAGCTACATACCTACAGGACTAATACTACCACTAACAGAATACTAGCTACATACCTACAGGACTAATACTACCACTAACAGAATACTAGCTACATACCTACAGGACTAATACTACCACTAACAGAATACTAGCTACATACCTACAGGACTAATACTACCACTAACAGAATACTAGCTACATACCTACAGGACTAATACTACCACTAACAGAATACTAGCTACATACCTACAGGACTAACCACTAACAGAATACGAGCTACATACCTACAGGACTAATACTACCACTAACAGAATACTAGCTACATACCTACAGGACTAATACTACCACTAACAAAATACTAGCTACATACCTACAGGACTAATACTACCACTAACAGAATACTAGCTACATACCTACAGGACTAATACTACCACTAACAAAATACTAGCTACATACCTACAGGACTAATACTACCACTAACAGAATACTAGCTACATACCTACAGGACTAATACTACCACTAACAGAATACTAGCTACATACCTACAGGACTAATACTACCACTAACAGAATACTAGCTACATACCTACAGGACTAATACTACCACTAACAGAATACTAGCTACATACCTACTGGACTAATACTACCACTAACAGAATACTAGCTACATACGTACAGGACTAATACTACCACTAACAGAATACTAGCTACATACCTACAGGACTAATAGTACCACTAACAGAATACTAGTAGTACAGGACTAATACTACCACTAACAGAATACTAGCTACATACCTACAGGACTAATACTACCACTAACAGAATACTAGCTACATACCTACAGGACTAATACTACCACTTACAGAATACTAGCTACATACCTACAGGACTAATACTACCACTAACAGAATACTAGCTACATACCTACAGGACTAATACTACCACTAACAGAATACTAATAGAACAGGACTAATACTACCACTAACAGAGTACTAGTAGTACAGGACTAATACTACCACTAACAGAATACTAGTAGTACAGGACTAATACTATCACTAACAGAGTACTAGTAGTACAGGACTAATACTACCACTAACAGAATACTAGTAGTACAGGACTAATACTACCACTAACAGAGTACTAGTAGTACAGGACTAATACTACCACTAACAGAATACTAGCAGTACAGAACTAATACTACCACTAACAGAGTACTAGTAGTACAGGACTAATACTACCACTAACAGAGTACTAGCAGTACAGGACTAATACTACCACTAACAGAATACTAGTAGTACAGCACTAATACTACCACTAACAGAGTACTAGTAGTACAGGACTAATACTACCACTAACAGAGTACTAGCAGTACAGTTCTAATACTACCACTAACAGAGTACTAGTAGTACAGGACTAATACTACCACTAACAGAGTACTAGTAGTACAGGACTAATACTACCACTAACAGAGTACTAGTAGAACGTACTAGTACTACACTAAAAGAAGCTGCAGTGTTTTCTTACCCAGGTGTTGAAGTCGAGCAGGTAAGCAGAGTCGAGCTGAGGAGGGGGGGGGGCAGCAGGGTGCGGGGGGAGGGGGGGGGAGGGAGGAGCATGGGGGGGGAGGGTAGGCAGGAGGGGGCGGGATCATCACTGACAGACAGAGGGAATCAGTCAGTGTTGATAAAAGAGAGCGAGTGATCATCTGCAAACAGAGCCAATCTGTGAACCTGAAACACAGGAGAGTCCGGGGCCCTAAACCCTTACACAGTGACCCCTAGACCCTTACCCAGTGACCCCTAGACCCTTACCCAGTGACTCCTAGACCTTTACCCAGTGACTCCTAAACCCTTACCCAGTGACCCCTAGACCCTTACCCAGTGACTCCTAGACCTTTACCCAGTGACTCCTAGACCTTTACCCAGTGACCCCTAGACCCTTACCCAGTGACTCCTAGAGCTTTACCCAGTGACTCCTAAACCCTTACCCAGTGACTCCTAAACCCTTACCCAGTGACTCCTAAACCCTTACCCAGTGACTCCTAGACCTTTACCCAGTGACTCCTAAACCCTTACCCAGTGACTCCTAGACCTTTACCCAGTGACCCCTAAACCCTTACCCAGTGACCCCTAGACCCTTACCCAGTGACTCCTAGACCCTTACCTAGTGACTCCTAGAGCTTTACCCAGTGACTCCTAAACCCTTACCCAGTGACCCCTAGACCCTTACCCAGTGACTCCTAGAGCTTTACCCAGTGACTCCTAAACCCTTACCCAGTGACCCCTAGACCCTTACCCAGTGACTCCTAGACCTTTACCCAGTGACTCTTAAACCCTTACCCAGTGACCCCTAGACCCTTACCCAGTGACTCCTAGAGCTTTACCCATTGACTCCTAGACCCTTACCCAGTGACCCCTAGACCCTTACCCAGTGACTCCTAGAGCTTTACCCAGTGACTCCTAAACCCTTACCCAGTGACCCCTAGACCCTTACCCAGTGACTCCTAGACCTTTACCCAGTGACTCCTAAACCCTTACCCAGTGACCCCTAGACCCTTACCCAGTGACTCCTAGACCTTTACCCAGTGACTCCTAAACCCTTACCCAGTGACCCCTAGACCCTTACCCAGTGACTCCTAGACCCTTAGCCAGTGACCCCTAAACCCTTACCCAGTGACCCCTAGACCCTTACCCAGTGACTCCTAGACCTTTACCCAGTGACTCCTAAACCCTTACACAGTGACCCCTAGACCCTTACCCAGTGACTCCTAGAGCTTTACCCAGTGACTCCTAAACCCTTACCCAGTGACCCCTAGACCCTTACCCAGTGACTCCTAGACCTTTACCCAGTGACTCCTAAACCCTTACCCAGTGACCCCTAGACCCTTACCCAGTGACTCCTAGACCCTTACCCAGTGACCCCTAGACCCTTACCCAGTGACTCCTAGACCTTTACCCAGTGACCCCTAGACCCTTACCCAGTGACTCCTAGACCCTTACCCAGTGACTCCTAGAGCTTTACCCAGTGACTCCTAGACCTTTACCCAGTGACTCCTAAACCCTTACCCAGTGACCCCTAGACCCTTACCCAGTGACTCCTAGACCTTTACCCAGTGACTCCTAAACCCTTACCCAGTGACCCCTAGACCCTTACCCAGTGACTCCTAGACCCTTACCCAGTGACCCCTAGACCCTTACCCAGTGACTCCTAGACCTTTACCCAGTGACCCCTAGACCCTTACCCAGTGACTCCTAGACCTTTACCCAGTGACTCCTAAACCCTTACCCAGTGACTCCTAAACCCTTACCCAGTGACCCCTAGACCCTTACCCAGTGACTCCTAAACCCTTACCCAGTGACCCCTAGACCCTTACCCAGTGACTCCTAGACCCTCACCCAGTGACTCCTAAACTCTTACCCAGTGACTTCTAAACCCTTACCCAGTGACCCCTAGACCCTTACCCAGTGACTCCTAAACCCTTACCCAGGTACTCCTAAACCCTTACCCAGTGACTCCTAAACCCTTACCCAGTGACCCCTAGACCTTTACCCAGTGACTCCTAGACCCTCACTCAGTGACTCCTAAACCCTTACCCAGTGACTCCTAAACCCTTACCCAGTTACTCCTAAACCCTTACCCAGTGACTCCTAAACCCTTACCCAGTTACTCCTAAACCCTTACCCAGTGACTCCTAAACCCTTACCCAGTTACTCCTAAACCCTTACCCAGTGATCCCTTAACCCTTACCCAGTGACTCCTAAACCCTTACCCAGTGACTCCTAAACCCTTACCCAGTGATCCCTAAACCCTTACCCAGTGACTCCTAAACTCTTACCCAGTTACTCCTAAACCCTTACCCAGTGACTCCTAAACCCTTACCCAGTTACTCCTAAACCCTTACCCAGTTACTCCTAAACCCTTACCCAGTGACTCCTAAACCCTTACCCAGTTACTCCTAAACCCTTACCCAGTTACTCCTAAACCCTTACCCAGTGATCCCTAAACCCTTACCCGGCTTACGTGATTGGACAGCAGGCAGGAAGAGAGAGCGTGTGAAGCGGCAGCGGGAGGCGGGGCCTGAGCGGACCCTCAGAGAGACAGAGCGAGGGGGCGAGCGAGGGCGCCTCCTATTGGAAGGGAGCGTCACTGAAAACACCACAGAAGAAGAGACTGAGAGGGACAGCACCACAGAAGAAGAGAGGAACAACACCACAGAAGAAGAAAGTGACAGACAGGTACCATCTAGTTCCTGGTTGGGTGGGGGGGGCGGGGCTGGCAGCTCTGAGCCATCATTGGTCAGCGGGGGGAAGCCGTCATCCTCGGAGGGGGGAGGGGGGGGAGAGGGGGCGGGGAAGATGCCCTCTTCCACCACTGAGGACACAGACAGGATGTGATGTCATCCACTCACAATAACTGTCAACCAATCGTGGACAGATGTAATGTTTGGGCCTACCTGTCTCCAGGCAGAGGGGCGGGGCCGGCGGTGGAGCACTGTGATTGGTCGGATCTCCTGAAGGAGGGGGAGGAGGAGGAGGAGGAGGGGGCGTGGTAAGAGTGACCTCATCTTCCTGAACTGACATCTGATTGGCTGCCGGAGGAGGAGGCGGGGCGTCGTCCAGCAGCTTGTTGATGATGTCACTCTCCGGAGGGGCCGGGGGGGCGGGGAGGGTGGGCGGAGCTACAGGCCTCCCAAAACTGGAGCTGAGAGATTACAGAAGATATATTATTATTTATTATTAAT
>NW_022987838.1:17500-35000 GCF_902827165.1 Trematomus bernacchii
ACCGGTGTTAAAACCTGCAGGAGATAGCTAACGCTGGATGCTAGCTGTTAGCTTGGTGTTCACTGTTTACAGATCCTGTACTGAGGAGGATGAAGAAGATGAAGAAGATGAAGAAGATGAAGGGGAGGAAGGAGGAACTGTTACTGCAGAGTCAGTTCCTGTGGCTCTGCAGTAACAGTTCCTGTTAGCATCAAACTTCTGCTTCTGTTTCTTTGACTTCTTCTTTGATGACTGTGTGTGTGTGTGTGTGTGTGTGTGTGTGTGTGTGTGTGTGTGTGTGTGTGTGTGTGTGTGTGTGTGTGTGTGTGTGTGTGTGTGTGTGTGTGTGTGTGTGTGTGTGTGTGTGTGTGTGTGTGTGTGTGTGTGTGTGTGTGTGTTTGTGTGTGTGTGTGTGTGAGACCTTAATGCCGTGGCCGATCCCGTCCAGCTGCTGGTAGCTGATTGGCCGGCGGCTGTAGGGGGGGCGGGGCTTTGATCCAGCAGCCAGTAGCGGCGGCAGGATCTTGTGACAGCGCGGGACTCTCCTCGCCGCCGTGAAGACGCCGATCTCTCTGCGGGAAACTTTCTCTTTGTGCATCTCCACCGTCTGAAAGGAGGGAGACACTCTGTTCACCCTCTGTCTGAAACCACAGCACTCAGACTGCCTCTGTTCACCCTCTGTCTGAAACCACAGCACTCAGACTGCCTCTGTTCACCCTCTGTCTGAAACCACAGCACTCAGACTACCTCTGTTCACCCTCTGTCTGAAACCACAGCACTCAGACTGCTTCTGTTCACCCTCTGTCTGAAACCACAGCACTCAGACTACCTCTGTTCACCCTCTGTCTGAAACCACAGCACTCAGACTACCTCTGTTCACCCTCTGTCTGAAACCACAGCACTCATACTGCCTCTGGTCACCCTCTGTCTGAAACCACAGCACTCATACTGCTTCTGTTCACCCTCTGTCTGAAACCACAGCACTCATACTGCTTCTGTTCACCCTCTGTCTGAAACCACAGCACTCATACTGCTTCTGTTCTCCCTCTGTCTGAAACCACAGCACTCATACTGCTTCTGTTCACCCTCTGTCTGAAACCACAGCACTCATACTGCTTCTATTCACCCTCTGTCTGAAACCACAGCACTCAGACTGCTTCTGTTCACCCTCTGTCTGAAACCACAGCACTCATACTGCTTCTGTTCACCCTCTGTCTGAAACCACAGCACTCAGACTGCCTCTGTTCACCCTCTGTCTGAAACCACAGCACTCATACTGCTTCTGTTCTCCCTCTGTCTGAAACCACAGCACTCAGACTGCTTCTGTTCACCCTCTGTCTGAAACCACAGCACTCATACTGCTTCTATTCACCCTCTGTCTGAAACCACAGCACTCATACTGCTTCTGTTCACCCTCTGTCTGAAACCACAGCACTCAGACTGCTTCTGTTCACCCTCTGTCTGAAACCACAGCACTCATAGTGCTTCTGTTCTCCCTCTGTCTGAGTATTCTCATCAAGAATATAACGAGTACTGACAACAGATATTAACGGAGACGAAACCGATTTCGAACCGAAGTTAATTTCAAAAAAGTCTTCCGTCCACACGAAAACGCTCGAAAATGCTGGAGACGCTGTAGTACATATGCCGGGCCTGTAAGTGGCGCTGTACTTCCGACACAAAATACACCAAAAGCAGCGAAGAAGACCGATTATTATTATTATTATTATATTATATTATATTATATTATATTATAATTATTATTATTATTATATGATATTATTATTATTATTATATGATATTATTATTATATTATATTATTATTATTATTATTATTATATGATATTATTATTATATTATATTATTATTATATTATATTATTATTATTATTATTATCATAATGTATTATTATTATTATTATTTTATATTATTATTATATTATATTATTATTATCATTATATCATTATATTATAATTATATTATATTATATTATATTATATTATAATTATTATTATTATTATTATTATTATTATTATTATTATTATTATTATTATTATTATTATTATTATTATTATTATTATTATTGTTGCTGATGGTTGTGGTAGAGGAGCTGTAGATGTTGCACTAACATCTGTAGTATGGTTAGTAGCGTCTGGAGCACGAACGCAACCCTGTGATCCGCCATTGTTGTTGTTGACATACCCCTCTCCACAGCAGTTACCAACCTGGGTGTAAGATTTGACAGACATCTGACTTTTGACACCCACATCAAACACCTGTACAAAACCTCCTTCTACCACCTCAGGAACATTGCTAAACTCCATCCCACACTCTCCCTGTCAGATGCAGAACAGCTGGTCCATGCCTTCGTCTCCTCAAGGCTCGACTACTGCAACGCTCTCCTCATCCGGACTCCTAGCGGGAGCCTTCAGAAGCTCCAATATGTACAGAACAGTGCCGCTAGGATCCTGATGAGGGTGAGAAAATACAATCACATCACACCCGTCCTTCATTCCCTCCACTGGCTTCCTGTCTCATTCAGGATCGACTACAAGATCTCACTACTGACCCATCAGTGCATCCACGGGAACGCTCCTCCATACCTGAAGGAACTTCTCACATCTCAAACCTCCACACGCAACCTCCGCTCCACAACCAACCATCTGCTTCGCCCCCCCAGGACCAAACTACGCACAATGGGGGATCGGGCTTTCTGTGCAGCTGCTCCTCGCCTGTGGAATTCCCTCCCAGACCACCTGAGGAGTCCACAGACCACCTGAGGACTCCCCAGACCACCTGAGGACTCCCCAGACCACCTGAGGACTCCACAGACCACCTGAGGAGGACTCCACAGACCACCTGAGGACTCCACTGACTACCTGAGGACTCCCCAGACCACCCGAGGACTCCACAGACCACCCGAGGACTCCCCAGACCACCTGAGGACTCCCCAGACCACCTGAGGACTCCACAGACCACCTGAGGAGGACTCCACAGACCACCTGAGGACTCCACAGACCACCTGAGGACTCCACAGACCACCTGAGGAGGACTCCACAGACCACCTGAGGAGGACTCCACAGACCACCTGAGGAGGACTCCACAGACCACCTGAGGACTCCACAGACCACCTGAGGACTCCACAGACCACCTGAGGAGGACTCCACAGACCACCTGAGGAGGACTCCACAGACCACCTGAGGACTCCCCAGACCACTGACGCCTTCAAGAAAGGCCTAAAAACCTTTCTTTTAAAAAAAGCTTTTGATTAAAACTTTTGTTTATTTTGTTTGTTTTTATGATGCCTCCTGTAGCACCTTGCTGCTAGCAATGAAAGGTGCTTTATAAATTGAATTTATTATTATTATTATTGTTGTTGGCGAAACGCATCAGCAATGACGCGGGTGACGCGGGGGTGAGCAGGAGAGGTGGGGAGAGGCTATGATCGTATAGGGCGTTGAGTCTCCAGACCCGCTTTGGGAGCCGGTATCAAAGTGTATCGTTAGAGGCCTCCGTTTCCACGTGTCCGTGTCGGCCTCGTGTGGACGAACCGTCTATACCAGCAGCTTTCAAAGTGTGAGATGCGCCTCCCCGGGGGCGCCAGAGAGCTTCAGGGGAGGCACAGCGTGAGAAAAAAATAACGAGGAACAGTGAAATCTAGCTAGTTCACTTCAGCTAACTTTGCTGTGACCTAAAGTGAGAGAGGAGACGGCGTCTGGCAGAAAACGTGAAGTGACCTAAAGTGAGAGGAGACAGCGTCTGGCAGAGAACGTGAAGTGACCTAAAGAGAGAGGAGACAGCGTCTGGCAGAGAACGTGAAGTGACCTAAAGTGAGAGGAGACAGCGTCTGGCAGAGAACGTGAAGTGACCTAAAGAGAGAGGAGACAGCGTCTGGCAGAGAACGTGAAGTGACCTAAAGAGAGAGGAGACAGCGTCTGGCAGAGAACGTGAAGTGACCTAAAGAGAGAGGAGACAGTGTCTGGCAGAGAACGTGAAGTGACCTAAAGAGAGAGGAGACAGCGTCTGGCAGAGAACGTGAAGTGACCTAAAGTGAGAGGAGACAGCGTCTGGCAGAGAACGTGAAGTGACCTAAAGTGAGAGGAGACAGCGTCTGGCAGAGAACGTGAAGTGACCTAAAGTGAGAGGAGACAGCGTCTGGCAGAGAACGTGAAGTGACCTAAGAGAGAGGAGACCAGCGTCTGGCAGAGAACGTGAAGTGACCTATAAGTGAGAGGAGACAGCGTCTGGCAGAGAACGTGAAGTGACCTAAAGATGAGAGGAGACAGCGTCTGGCAGAGAACGTGAAGTGACCTAAAGTGAGAGGAGACAGCGTCTGGCAGAGAACGTGAAGTGACCTAAAGTGAGAGGAGACAAGCGTCTGGCAGAGAACGTGAAGTGACCTAAAGTAGAGAGGAGACAGTGTCTGGCAGAGAACGTGAAGTGACCTAAAGTGAGAGGAGACAGCGTCTGGCAGAGAACGTGAAGTGACCTAAAGTAGAGAGGAGACAGCGTCTGGCAGAGAACGTGAAGTGACCTAAAGAGTGAGGGAGACAGCGTCTGGCAGAGAACGTGAAGTGACCTAAAGTGAGAGGAGACAGCGTCTGGCAGAGAACGTGAAGTGACCTAAAGTGAGAGGAGACAGCGTCTGGCAGAGAACGTGAAGTGACCTAAAGTGAGAGGAGACAGCGTCTGGCAGAGAACGTGAAGTGACCTAAAGTGAGAGGAGACAGCGTCTGGCAGAGAACGTGTGTCACTTGCACACTTTTGGCTGTCATGTTGTTTTTGAAACGGCATCATCAAAGTTGCACTGGCGGGCGACAGAGGTGCACCATGTCCCCGCAGGGAGGCTCCCCCCGTTGACAATTTACATTACATTTCATTTAGCTGACGTACTTACAATACTTCACTAGCACCCCCCCCCCCCGGTTGACAATTCACTAGAAATGCAATTGAATACCCCTGCATGCATTATAGCAACAATAATAATAATGATTATTAAACATAATAATTAAACAGCAAAGATACACAGGAAGTAAGAAGATTAAAAACACACACACACACACACACACACACACACACACACACACACACACACACACACACACACACACACACACACACACACACACACACACACACACACACACACACACACACACACACAGGATATACATCTACTGAGAGACACTTCCATTCACAGCAGACACAAAGCAGACAGAGAACAGAGGCTCCATTCACACACACTCTCACACACACACATTCCCTCACACACTCTCACACACACTCACTCACTCTCACACACACACATTCCCTCACACTCTCACACACACACACACACACTCACTCACACACTCTCTCACACACACACATTCCCTCACACACACTCACTCACTCTCACACACACTCACTCACTCTCACACACACTCACTCACTCACACACACACACGCACAATCTGTATTCTCAGCACTGAGCAGTGTGTAGCTTCATTAGCATATTTAACTTCAGAAAGCTTACAGTTTGATCATCAGTCCAATAACACCAGAGCCCACACTTCCCACAATGCATCTGGGTATTTTGATCCCCCATTAATTAGCTCACCTGACCAATGAGGTTGATGGAGGACTCCATGTGCCGCAGCTGATTGGTCTGAGCGTCGAGCAGACTCAGCACACTGCCAGCCAATGAGCTGATCTGATAGGCCACGCTCGCCAGCGATTGGGTGGTGAAGTTCTTTGTTTCCTCCAATGCCTTCAGGCTGCCGTCACCTGACTACAGATGGAGACAGCAGGGTTAGCCTAGCTTAGCACAAAGACTGGAAACAGGGGGACACCGTTAGCTTAGCACAAAGACTGGAAACAGGGGGACACTGTTAGCTTAGCACAAAGACTAGAAACAAGAAATACTGTTAGCTTAGCACCACAACTGGGAACAGGGGACAGTGTTAACCTAGCTTGTTGTGGCATTAGTACAAGAGGTTGTAGTATTAGTACACACCTGCAGGTAGTAGTTGTAGTATTAGTACACACCTGCAGGTAGTAGTTGTAGTATTAGTACCTGCAGGTAGTAGTTGTAGTATTAGTACCTGCAGGTAGTTGTTGTAGCAGTATTAGTACCTGCAGGTAGTTGTTGTAGCAGTATTAGTACCTGCAGGTAGTTGTAGTATTAGTACCTGCAGGTAGTTGTAGTATTAGTACCTGCAGGTAGTTGTAGTATTAGGCGCGTTCACACCGGAGTACTTTTCCCGTTTAGTTCCGTTAGCGCCTGGAATTTTGCTTTCACACCAAAAAGAGAACTTAGTTCCGAGAACTTTTAACCCCCATTTTAGTGCCTGCTAGAGAGGTGGTACTTTCCTGCGGAGAAAAAAGTACCAATTTCGATTGGCTGGGCGGATTGCAAACCACGCCCCGTAAAACTCTGAAAAGTTTTGTGAAGCCGCCATTGTATTTGCTGGCATTAGCATTAGCATTAGCATTCGCCCCGCGCACCAACGGAGAGAGACTAACTTATGGCAACACAAAAAAAACATGGGAGCGGTGGAGATGATGAGGTGTCGGCGTTCTGGTGATTTCCTCTGAAGGCTTCAGTAGAAGCTGCTGGGAGTCCCAGCAGCTTCTACTGAAGCCTTCCCCAACTCCGGGGACTTCTGGCCGAGGACTCCGGGTTGCCAACTCCATAGTAAGGAAAGTAGCTATTGGCTGTCCGAAAAGTCACCAGAAGTCCCTAAATGACGTCATCACCTAATTTGCATATCCTGTAATTGCAGTAAAAAAACGTTCCACCCCCTTCAAGGATCAAAACTTGAAACCATCAGAGTAAATCCAGACGACAGTAGATCAGAAATGTCTCTATTAGAAAAAGTAGAGAGTAGAAATAGTTTTAGTAGAAATCTCCCTTAAAGGCAGTATGCCCGTGTGTCATCTCCAATCAATGGCTTCAACCATCCTTTAAACTCAGGGTTTGATTCCCACTCCTTTCTGTACTATTGTGAATACAGTTTACTTAGAGACTGTGACATGATGACCTGCGTGGATGTTTAGCTGAGAGGCATACACACAGTGGACGAGGTGATTAAGTGACTGTTACATTTAAATCCGGCTCAAAACCAGGACGGCTTGGCAGTTGGTGCATGCACAATTTATTTGCAGTCTCGACCTATGGTCTCGACGCGGGAGAGTGTGTCTCCTCTCTGCTCTGACTGCAGCTGAGCTGCTGCGGGAGGCAACTGAGCGCCTGTGAGTACTATGGGAGGGCAGAGGGGCTCACGGTAGCACCCGCGGCTCGCTAACTGCAGAACAATACGTCAATCAATCAATCAATGTTTATTTATATAGCCCAATATCACAAATGTTGTCTCAGTGGACTTCACCGTTTGTACAGAATATCAGTATGACAATACGACACCCTCTGTCCTTAGACCCTCTGTCCTTAGACCCTCTGTCCTTAGACCCTCTGTCCTTAGACCCTCACATCGTACAAGGAAACACTTCCAGAGAAAACCCACAGTTTAAAGGGGAACATGGGAGAAACCTCAGGGAGAGCAACAGAGGAGGGATCCCTCTCCCAGGACGGACAGACGTGCAATAGATGCCGTGTGTAAATCGAAGAGATAATACATTTACAACATAGGTAGACCAAATGTTTGGAAATGCATGTGTCTGTAATAAGAAGATGAATCCACGAGGATATCCATCCAGGACTTATGATCCAGGACCACAGCAGCAGGCACAGCCACGACTCAAGATCCAGGGCTCGCGATCCAGGACTCAGGACCACAGCAACAGGATCAGCCATGACTCAGGATCCCGGCGTATTTAGACACCAAAAAGAAAGACATGTGGGGAAGCTGGGTTATTGGGAACATGAGAGTACACAGGTACAGACAGAGAGAAGGAAGAAGGAAGGTGTCCCCCGACACGTGAGTCTCCAAACACCAGAAAAGTCTCTAATAACACCATTACAAGTCTTTACATTAGTCGTTAATCGCTTTTGACAAAAATAAGTAGCCGGAGTGTTTGGAAAGCCGCCGAATTGAACGACAAAGTCCCCAAGTTGGCAACACAGAGGACTCCGGGTGGCAGTATACGCCGTGAAGCTGTTTGCGGCCTGCCAGTAAACCCAAAGCAGAAGAAGAAGAAGTGACGTCAGCGACTTCATTTGCGCAATCTTCCCTCAGGGACTGATTCCGGTGTGAACACGATCTGTACTAAGATCCATGGGGGTACTAAGTGCTGGCACCAAGTGCTGGCACTAAGTGCTGGCACTAAGTTCGGCAAAGTACTTGGTGTGAAAGCGGCTATTAGTACTTGCAGGTAGTAGTAGTAGTAGTTGTAGTATTAGTACTTGCAGGTAGTAGTAGTATCAGTACCTGCAGGTAGTAGTAGTTGTAGTATTAGTACTTGCAGGTAGTAGTAGTATTAGTACCTGCAGGTAGTAGTAGTATCAGTACCTGCAGGTAGTAGTAGTATTAGTACCTGCAGGTAGTAGTAGTATCAGTACCTATAGGTAGTAGTAGTAGTTGTAGTATTAGTACCTGCAGGTAGTAGTAGTATCAGTACCTGCAGGTAGTAGTAGTAGTATTAGTACTTGCAGGTAGTAGTTGTAGTATTAGTACTTGCAGGTAGTAGTAGTATCAGTACCTGCAGGTAGTAGTAGTAGTTGTAGTATTAGTACTTGCAGGTAGTAGTAGTATCAGTACCTGCAGGTAGTAGTAGTAGTTGTAGTATTAGTACCTGCAGGTAGTAGTAGTATTAGTACCTGCAGGTAGTAGTAGTAGTTGTAGTATTAGTACTTGCAGGTAGTAGTAGTATTAGTACCTGCAGGTAGTAGTAGTAGTTGTAGTATTAGTACTTGCAGGTAGTAGTAGTATCAGTACCTGCAGGTAGTAGTAGTAGTTGTAGTATTAGTACTTGCAGGTAGTAGTAGTATTAGTACCTGCAGGTAGTAGTAGTAGTAGTAGTATTAGTACCTGCAGGTAGTAGTAGTAGTAGTTGTAGTATTAGTACTTGCAGGTAGTAGTAGTATTAGTACCTGCAGGTAGTAGTAGTAGTTGTAGTATCAGTACCTGCAGGTAGTAGTAGTAGTTGTAGTATTAGTACTTGCAGGTAGTAGTAGTATTAGTACCTGCAGGTAGTAGTAGTAGTAGTAGTATTAGTACCTGCAGGTAGTAGTAGTAGTAGTTGTAGTATTAGTACTTGCAGGTAGTAGTAGTATCAGTACCTGCAGGTAGTAGTAGTATCAGTACCTGCAGGTAGTTGCTGCAGCAGTAGTCGGCCACCCTCAGCAGGTTCTCATGGTTCTCCAGCAGAGCCTTCCTGGCGCTCGGGGTTTCCTCGAGGATCCTCATCACCTCGTCCTCAAAGCTCTGCTCCTTCATCGCTGAGACACAGAAAGAGAGTTCTGCACTACTTCTGGGTTCCCTCACATCAAACTCATGGTTCTGAACATTACACTCATGGTTCCCTCACATGACACTTATTGTTCCCTCACATCACACTCATGGTTCCCTCACATCACACTCATTGTTCCCTCACATCACACTCATGGTTCCCTCACATCACACTCATGGTTCCCTCACATCACACTCATGGTTCCCTCACATCACACTCATGTTCCCTCACATCACACTCATGGTTCCCTCACATCACATCATGGTTCCCTCACATCACACTCATGGTTTCCCTCACATCACACTCATGGTTCCCTCACATCACACTCATGGTTCCCTCACATCACACTCATGGTTCCCTCACATCACACTCATGGTTCCCTCACATCACACTCATTGTTCCCTCACATCACACTCATGGTTCCCTCACATCACACTCATGGTTCCCTCACATCACACTCATGGTTCCCTCACATCACACTCATGGTTCCCTCACATCACACTCATGGTTCCCTCACATCACACTCATGGTTCCCTCACATCACACTCATGGTTCCCTCACATCACACTCATGGTTCCCTCACATCACACTCATGGTTCCCTCACATCACACTCATGGTTCCCTCACATCACACTCATGGTTCCCTCACATCACACTCATTGTTCCCTCACATCACACTCATGTTCCCTCACATCACACTCATGGTTCCCTCACATCACACTCATGGTTCCCTCACATCACACTCATGGTTCCCTCACATCACACTCATGGTTCCCTCACATCACACTCATGGTTCCCTCACATCACACTCATGGTTCCCTCACATCACACTCATGGTTCCCTCACATCACACTCATGGTTCCCTCACATCACACTCATGGTTCTCGTTGTTGATACGAGTTGTATCTCATGTGACGAGTTGTCGAGTTGTATCTAATGAAGGTGACGAGTTGTATCTCATGAAGGTGACGAGTTGTATCTCATGAAGGTGACGAGTTGTATCTCATGAAGGTGACGAGTTGTATCTCATGAAGGTGACGAGTTGTATCTCATGAAGGTGACGAGTTGTATCTCATGAAGGTGACGAGTTGTATCTCATGAAGGTGACGAGTTGTATCTCATGAAGGTGACGAGTTGTATCTCATGAAGGTGACGAGTTGTATCTCAGGTGACGAGTTGTATCTCATGTGACGAGTTGTCGAGTTGTATCTCATGAAGGTGACGAGTTGTATCTCATGAAGGTGACGAGTTGTATCTAATGAAGGTGACGAGTTGTATCTCATGAAGGTGACGAGTTGTATCTCATGAAGGTGACGAGTTGTATCTCATGAAGGTGACGAGTTGTATCTCATGAAGGTGACGAGTTGTATCTCATGAAGGTGACGAGTTGTATCTCATGAAGGTGACGAGTTGTATCTCATGAAGGTGACGAGTTGTATCTCATGTGACGAGTTGTATCTCATGAAGGTGACGAGTTGTATCTCATGAAGTGACGAGTTGTATCTCAAGGTGACGAGTTGTATCTCATGAAGGTGACGAGTTGTATCTCATGTGACGAGTTGTATCTCATGAAGGTGACGAGTTGTATCTCATGAAGGTGACGAGTTGTATCTCATGAAGGTGACGAGTTGTATCTCATGAAGGTGACGAGTTGTATCTCATG
Source organism: Trematomus bernacchii (assembly GCF_902827165.1). Classification (NCBI taxonomy): domain Eukaryota; kingdom Metazoa; phylum Chordata; class Actinopteri; order Perciformes; family Nototheniidae; genus Trematomus; species Trematomus bernacchii. Next base: position 28,530 of record NW_022987838.1, read on the forward strand.
AAGGTGACGAGTTGTATCTCATGTGACGAGTTGTATCTCATGAAGGTGACGAGTTGTATCTCATGTGACGAGTTGTATCTCATGAAGGTGACGAGTTGTATCTCAGGTGACGAGTTGTATCTCATGAAGGTGACGAGTTGTATCTCAGGTGACGAGTTGTATCTCATGAAGGTGACGAGTTGTATCTAATGAAGGTGACGAGTTGTATCTCATGAAGGTGACGAGTTGTATCTCATGAAGGTGACGAGTTGTATCTCATGTGACGAGTTGTATCTCATGAAGGTGACGAGTTGTATCTCATGAAGGTGACGAGTTGTATCTCATGAAGGTGACGAGTTGTATCTCAGGTGACGAGTTGTATCTCATGAAGGTGACGAGTTGTATCTCATGAAGGTGACGAGTTGTATCTCAGGTGACGAGTTGTATCTCATGAAGGTGACGAGTTGTATCTCATGAAGGTGACGCGTGTTGTATCTCATGAAGGTGACGAGTTGTATCTCATGAAGGTGACGAGTTGTATCTCATGTGACGAGTTGTATCTCATGAAGGTGACGAGTTGTATCTCATGTGACGAGTTGTATCTCATGAAGGTGACGAGTTGTATCTCAGGTGACGAGTTGTATCTAATGAAGGTGACGAGTTGTATCTCATGAAGGTGACGAGTTGTATCTCATGTGACGAGTTGTATCTAATGAAGGTGACGAGTTGTATCTCATGAAGGTGACGAGTTGTATCTAATGAAGGTGACGAGTTGTATCTCATGAAGGTGACGAGTTGTATCTCATGAAGGTGACGAGTTGTATCTCATGAAGGTGACGAGTTGTATCTCATGAAGGTGACGAGTTGTATCTCATGAAGGTGTCGAGTTGTATCTCAGGTGACGGTTGTATCATGAAGGTGACGAGTTGTATCTCATGAAGGTGACGAGTTGTATCCATGAAGGTGACGAGTTGTTGTATCTCATGTGACGAGTTGTATCTCATGAAGGTGACGAGTTGTATCTCATGAAGGTGACGAGTTGTATCTCATGAAGGTGACGAGTTGTATCTCAGGTGACGAGTTGTATCTCAGTGACGAGTTGATCTAATGAAGGTGACGAGTTGTATCTCATGAAGGTGACGAGTTGTATCTCATGAAGGTGACGAGTTGTATCTCATGAAGGTGACGAGTTGTATCTCAGGTGACGAGTTGTATCCAATGTGACGAGTTGTATCTCATGAAGGTGACGAGTTGTATCTCATGAAGGTGACGAGTTGTATCTCATGAAGGTGACGAGTTGTATCTCAGGTGACGAGTTGTATCTCAGGTGACGAGTTGTATCTTGAAGGTGACGAGTTGTATCCATGAAGGTGACGAGTTGTATCTAATGAAGGTGACGAGTTGTATCTCATGAAGGTGACGAGTTGTATCTCATGAAGGTGACGAGTTGTATCTCATGTGACGAGTTGTATCTCATGAAGGTGACGAGTTGTATCTCATGAAGGTGACGAGTTGTATCTCATGAAGGTGACGAGTTGTATCTCATGAAGGTGACGAGTTGTATCTCATGAAGGTGACGAGTTGTATCTCATGTGACGAGTTGTATCTCATGAAGGTGACGAGTTGTATCTCATGAAGGTGCGAGTTGTATCTCATGAAGGTGACGAGTTGTATCTCATGAAGGTGACGAGTTGTATCTCATGAAGGTGACGAGTTGTATCTCATGAAGGTGACGAGTTGTATCTCATGAAGGTGACGAGTTGTATCTCATGAAGGTGACGAGTTGTATCTCATGAAGGTGACGAGTTGTATCTCATGAAGGTGACGAGTTGTATCTCATGAAGGTGACGAGTTGTATCTCATGAAGGTGACGAGTTGTATCTCATGAAGGTGACGAGTTGTATCTCATGAAGGTGACGAGTTGTATCTCATGAAGGTGACGAGTTGTATCTCAGGTGACGAGTTGTATCTCAGGTGACGAGTTGTATCTAATGAAGGTGACGAGTTGTATCTCATGAAGGTGACGAGTTGTATCTAATGAAGGTGACGAGTTGTATCTCATGAAGGTGACGAGTTGTATCTCATGAAGGTGACGAGTTGTATCTCATGAAGGTGACGAGTTGTATCTCATGAGGTGACGAGTTGTATCTAATGAAGGTGACGAGTTGTCTCATGAAGGTGACGAGTTGTATCTCATGTGTGACGAGTTGTATCTCATGAAGGTGACGAGTTGTATCTCATGTGACGAGTTGTATCTAATGAAGGTGACGAGTTGTATCTCATGAAGGTGACGATTGTATCTCATGAAGGTGACGAGTTGTATCTCAGGAGGTGACGAGTTTGTATCTATGAAGGTGACGAGTTGTATCTAGAAGGTGACGAGTTGTATCTCATGAAGGTGACGAGTTGTATCTCATGAAGGTGACGAGTTGTATCTCATGAAGGTGACGAGTTGTATCTCAGGTGACGAGTTGTATCTCATGAAGGTGACGAGTTGTATCTCAGGTGACGAGTTGTATCTCATGAAGGTGACGAGTTGTATCTCATGAAGGTGACGAGTTGTATCTCATGAAGGTGACGAGTTTGTATATCATGAAGGTGAGAGTTGTATCTAATGAAGGTGACGAGTTGTATCTAATGAAGGTGACGAGTTGTATCTCATGAAGGTGACGAGTTGTATCTCATGAAGGTGACGAGTTGTATCTCAGGTGACGAGTTGTATCTAATGAAGGTGACGAGTTGTATCTCATGAAGGTGACGAGTTGTATCTCATGAAGGTGACGAGTTGTATAATCTTATGAAGGTGACGAGTTGTATCTCATGTGACGAGTTGTATCTCATGAAGGTGACGAGTTGTATCTCATGAGGTGACGAGTTGTATCTCATGAGGTGACGAGTTGTATCTCATGAAGGTGACGAGTTGTATCTCATGAGGTGACGAGTTGTATCTCATGAAGGTGACGAGTTGTATCTCATGAAGGTGACGAGTTGTATCTCATGAAGGTGACGAGTTGTATCTCATGAAGGTGACGAGTTGTATCTCATGAAGGTGACGAGTTGTATCTCAGGTGACGAGTTGTATCTAATGAAGGTGACGAGTTGTATCTCAGGTGACGAGTTGTATCTCATGAAGGTGACGAGTTGTATCTCAGGTGACGAGTTGTATCTCAGGTGACGAGTTGTATCTAATGAAGGTGACGAGTTGTATCTCAGGTGACGAGTTGTATCTCATGTGACGAGTTGTATCTCAGGTGACGAGTTGTATCTCAGGTGACGAGTTGTATCTCATGAAGGTGACGAGTTGTATCTCATGTGACGAGTTGTATCTAATGAAGGTGACGAGTTGTATCTCATGAAGGTGACGAGTTGTATCTCATGAAGGTGACGAGTTGTATCTAATGAAGGTGACGAGTTGTATCTAATGAAGGTGACGAGTTGTATCTAATGAAGGTGACGAGTTGTATCTAATGAAGGTGACGAGTTGTATCTAATGAAGGTGACGAGTTGTATCTAATGAAGGTGACGAGTTGTATCTCATGAAGGTGACGAGTTGTATCTAATGAAGGTGACGAGTTGTATCTAATGAGGTGACGAGTTGTATCTAATGAAGGTGACGAGTTGTATCTAATGAAGGTGACGAGTTGTATCTAATGAAGGTGACGAGTTGTATCTCAGGTGACGAGTTGTATCTAATGAAGGTGACGAGTTGTATCTAATGAAGGTGACGAGTTGTATCTCAGGTGACGAGTTGTATCTCGAGTGACGAGTTTGTATCTAATGGAAGGGTGACGAAGTTGTATCTCATGAAGGGTGACGAGTTGTATCTAATGAAGGTGACGAGTTGTATCTCAGGTACGAGTTGTATCTCAGGTGACGAGTTGTATCTAATGAAGGTGACGAGTTGTATCTCAGGTGACGAGTTGTATCTCAGGTGACGAGTTGTATCTAATGAAGGTGACGAGTTGTATCTCAGGTGACGAGTTGTATCTCATGAAGGTGACGAGTTGTATCTCATGTGACGAGTTGTATCTCATGAAGGTGACAGTTGTATCTCATGAAGGTGACGAGTTGTATCTCAGTTGTATCTCATGAGGTGAACGAGTTGTATCTAATGAAGGTGACGAGTTGTATCTAATGAAGGTGACGAGTTGTATCTCATGAAGGTGACGAGTTGTATCTCAGGTGACGAGTTGTATCTAATGAAGGTGACGAGTTGTATCTAATGAAGGTGACGAGTTGTATCTCAGGTGACGAGTTGTATCTAATGAAGGTGACGAGTTGTATCTAATGAAGGTGACGAGTTGTATCTAATGAAGGTGACGAGTTGTATCTCAGGTGACGAGTTGTATCTCATGAAGGTGACGAGTTGTATCTCATGAAGGTGACGAGTTGTATCTAATGAAGGTGACGAGTTGTATCTCATGAAGGTGACGAGTTGTATCTCAGGTGACGAGTTGTATCTCAGGTGACGAGTTGTATCTAATGAAGGTGACGAGTTGTATCTCAGGTGACGAGTTGTATCTCAGGTGACGAGTTGTATCTAATGAAGGTGACGAGTTGTATCTCATGAAGGTGACGAGTTGTATCTCATGTGACGAGTTGTATCTCATGAAGGTGACGAGTTGTATCTCATGAAGGTGACGAGTTGTATCTCATGAAGGTGACGAGTTGTATCTCATGAAGGTGACGAGTTGTATCTAATGAAGGTGACGAGTTGTATCTAATGAAGGTGACGAGTTGTATCTAATGAAGGTGACGAGTTGTATCTAATGAAGGTGACGAGTTGTATCTCAGGTGACGAGTTGTATCTAATGAAGGTGACGAGTTGTATCTAATGAAGGTGACGAGTTGTATCTAATGAAGGTGACGAGTTGTATCTCAGGTGACGAGTTGTATCTCATGAAGGTGACGAGTTGTATCTCAGGTGACGAGTTGTATCTAATGAAGGTGACGAGTTGTATCTCATGAAGGTGACGAGTTGTATCTAATGAAGGTGACGAGTTGTATTCTAGGTGGCGAGTTGTATCTCAGGTGACGAGTTGTATCTAATGAAGGTGACGAGTTGTATCTCATGAAGGTGACGAGTTGTATCTCATGTGACGAGTTGTATCTCATGAAGGTGACGAGTTGTATCTCATGAAGGTGACGAGTTGTATCTCATGAAGGTGACGAGTTGTATCTAATGAAGGTGACGAGTTGTATCTAATGAAGGTGACGAGTTGTATCTAATGAAGGTGACGAGTTGTATCTCATGTGACGAGTTGTATCTCATGAAGGTGACGAGTTGTATCTCATGTGACGAGTTGTATCTCAGGTGACGAGTTGTATCTAATGAAGGTGACGAGTTGTATCTCATGAAGGTGACGAGTTGTATCTCAGGTGACGAGTTGTATCTCAGGTGACGAGTTGTATCTAATGAAGGTGACGAGTTGTATCTCAGGTGACGAGTTGTATCTCATGAAGGTGACGAGTTGTATCTCAGGTGACGAGTTGTATCTCAGGTGACGAGTTGTATCTAATGAAGGTGACGAGTTGTATCTCAGGTGACGAGTTGTATCTCATGAAGGTGACGAGTTGTATCTCAGGTGACGAGTTGTATCTCAGGTGACGAGTTGTATCTAATGAAGGTGACGAGTTGTATCTCATGTGACGAGTTGTATCTCATGTGACGAGTTGTATCTCATGTGACGAGTTGTATCTCATGTGACGAGTTGTATCTCAGGTGACGAGTTGTATCTCAGGTGACGAGTTGTATCTCATGTGACGAGTTGTATCTCATGTGACGAGTTGTATCTCAGGTGACGAGTTGTATCTCAGGTGACGAGTTGTATCTCATGTGACGAGTTGTATCTCAGGTGACGAGTTGTATCTCAGGTGACGAGTTGTATCTCATGAAGGTGACGAGTTGTATCTCATGTGACGAGTTGTATCTAATGAAGGTGACGAGTTGTATCTCATGAAGGTGACGAGTTGTATCTCATGAAGGTGACGAGTTGTATCTCATGAAGGTGACGAGTTGTATCTAATGAAGGTGACGAGTTGTATCTAATGAAGGTGACGAGTTGTATCTAATGAAGGTGACGAGTTGTATCTAATGAAGGTGACGAGTTGTATCTAATGAAGGTGACGAGTTGTATCTCAGGTGACGAGTTGTATCTAATGAAGGTGACGAGTTGTATCTAATGAAGGTGACGAGTTGTATCTAATGAAGGTGACGAGTTGTATCTAATGAAGGTGACGAGTTGTATCTAATGAAGGTGACGAGTTGTATCTCAGGTGACGAGTTGTATCTAATGAAGGTGACGAGTTGTATCTAATGAAGGTGACGAGTTGTATCTCAGGTGACGAGTTGTATCTCATGAAGGTGACGAGTTGTATCTCATGAAGGTGACGAGTTGTATCTAATGAAGGTGACGAGTTGTATCTCATGAAGGTGACGAGTTGTATCTCATGAAGGTGACGAGTTGTATCTCAGGTGACGAGTTGTATCTC
>NW_022987838.1:40000-75000 GCF_902827165.1 Trematomus bernacchii
GTGTAAAGACTTCAGAACTGGACTGATCCACTTTCTTAGTGTTAGTGAGGAACCAGTGTAAAGACTTCAGAACAGGACTGATCCACTTTCTTAGTGTCAGTGAGGAACCAGTGTAAGGACTTCAGAACAGGAGTGATGTGATCCACTTTCTTAGTGTCAGTGAGGAACCAGTGTAAAGACTTCAGAACTGGACTGATCCACTTTCTTAGTGTCAGTGAGGAACCAGTGTAAAGACCTCAGAACTGGACTGATCCACTTTCTTAGTGTTAGTGAGGAACCAGTGTAAAGACTTCAGAACAGGACTGATCCACTTTCTTAGTGTCAGTGAGGAACCAGTGTAAAGACTTCAGAACTGGACTGATCCACTTTCTTAGTGTCAGTGAGGAACCAGTGTAAAGACTTCAGAACAGGACTGATCCACTTTCTTAGTGTTAGTGAGGAACCAGTGTAAAGACTTCAGAACAGGACTGATCCACTTTCTTAGTGTTAGTGAGGAACCAGTGTAAAGACTTCAGAACTGGACTGATCCACTTTCTTAGTGTTAGTGAGGAACCAGTGTAAAGACTTCAGAACTGGACTGATCCACTTTCTTAGTGTTAGTGAGGAACCAGTGTAAAGACTTCAGAACAGGACTGATCCACTTTCTTAGTGTCAGTGAGGAACCAGTGTAAGGACTTCAGAACAGGAGTGATGTGATCCACTTTCTTAGTGTCAGTGAGGAACCAGTGTAAAGACTTCAGAACTGGACTGATCCACTTTCTTAGTGTCAGTGAGGAACCAGTGTAAAGACCTCAGAACTGGACTGATCCACTTTCTTAGTGTCAGTGAGGAACCAGTGTAAAGACTTCAGAACAGGACTGATCCTCTTTCTTAGTGTCAGTGAGGAACCAGTGTAAAGACCTCAGAACTGGACTGATCCACTTTCTTAGTGTTAGTGAGGAACCAGTGTAAAGACTTCAGAACTGGACTGATCCACTTTCTTAGTGTCAGTGAGGAACCAGTGTAAAGACTTCAGAACTGGACTGATCCACTTTCTTAGTGTCAGTGAGGAACCAGTGTAAAGACTTCAGAACAGGACTGATGTGATCCACTTTCTTAGTGTCAGTGAGGAACCAGTGTAAAGACTTCAGAACTGGACTGATCCACTTTCTTAGTGTTAGTGAGGAACCAGTGTAAAGACCTCAGAACTGGACTGATCCACTTTCTTAGTGTCAGTGAGGAACTAGTGTAAAGACTTCAGAACTGGACTGATCCACTTTCTTAGTGTCAGTGAGGAACCAGTGTAAAGACTTCAGAACTGGACTGATCCACTTTCTTAGTGTTAGTGAGGAACCAGTGTAAAGACTTCAGAACTGGACTGATCCACTTTCTTAGTGTCAGTGAGGAACCAGTGTAAAGACTTCAGAACTGGACTGATCCTCTTTCTTAGTGTTAGTGAGGAACCAGTGTAAAGACTTCAGAACTGGACTGATCCTCTTTCTTAGTGTTAGTGAGGAACCAGTGTAAAGACTTCAGAACAGGACTGATCCACTCTCTTAGTGTCAGTGAGGAACCAGTGTAAAGACTTCAGAACTGGACTGATCCTCTTTCTTAGTGTTAGTGAGGAACCAGTGTAAAGACTTCAGAACAGGACTGATCCACTCTCTTAGTGTTAGTGAGGACTCGAGCAGCAGCGTTCTGAATCAGCTGCAGCTTTCTAATAGATGTTTTAGTGAGACCTGTAAAGACACCATTGCAGTAGTCGAGTCTACTGAAGATAAAAGCATGGACAAGTTTCTCCAGATCCTGCTGTGACATTAGTCTTTTAATCCTAGATATGTTCTTTAGGTGATAGTAGGCTGATTTAGTAACTGTTTTAATGTGACTGTTGAAACTCAGGTCAGAGTCCATGACTACACCTAGATTTCTGGCTTTATCTGTTGTTTTGAACATTGCAGACTGAAGCTCAGCGCTAACTTTTATACGTTCTGCCTTGGCTCCAAAAACCATTACCTCAGTTTTATCTTTGTTTAATTGGAGAAAGTTCTGACACATCCAGTCATTGATTTGTTCAATGCACTTACTCAGTGTTTGAATTGGAGCATAATCTCCTGGTGAAATTGTTACGTAAATTTGTGTGTCATCCGCATAGCTATGGTAACTTATTTTGTTGTTTTTCATTATCTGAGCCAGTGGTAGCATGTAGATGTTAAAGAGAAGAGGCCCCAAGATGGAGCCTTGAGGTACCCCACATGTCATATTTGTCAACTCAGATGTGTATTTACCTTTAGAAACAAAGTTGTTTCTGTCCTTTAAGTAGGACTCAAACCAATTTAGAACTGTTTCCGAAAGTCCCACCCAGTGTTCCTTTAGGTCTAGTAATATGTTGTGGTCAACAGTGTCAAATGCAGCACTGAGATCTAATAATACTAACACTGAAGTTCTGCCACTGTCTGTGTTTAAGTGGATGTCATTGAAGACCTTTACAAGAGCAGTCTCAGTGCTGTGGTTTGGACGAAATCCTGACTGGAACACATCCAAACAGTTATTTAAATGCAAGAAGTTACTCAACTGTTGAAATACAACTTTTTCAATGATTTTACCTAGAAATGGCAGGTTTGATATGGGCCTGTAATTGTTCATTACTGAAGCATCTAGATTATTCTTTTTTAAGAGCGGTTTAATGACTGCAGTTTTCAGGGCCTCTGGAAAAACACCTGAGTGAAGAGATGTGTTTACTATATGAAGTAGATCTGAGGCCATGCAAGGAAAAACATCTTTGAAAAATCCTGTTGGAATAATATCAAGGCAGCAGGAGGAGGATTTCAGAAGTTGAATAATGTCCTCTAAGTTTTTACCATTAATCTGATGGAATTGTGTCATGGTGTTTGAATTGATATTAGGTGGACATAGGGACAACACATTTGCTGTACCTGATGCAGAGGCACTGACTGCTTGTCTGATGTTCTGAATGTTGTCAGTGAAGAAGGAGGCAAAATCATTGCATGCCCTGGTGGATAGAAGTTCAGAGGCTACTGACACTGGGGGGTTAGTTAGTCTGTCGACGGTAGCAAACAAGGCACGTGCGTTGTTTTTGTTTTTGGTAATGATGTCAGAGAAGAAAGACTGTCGTGCGTTTTTCAATTCCAAATGATAAAGGCCAAGTCTCTCTTTATAGATTTCAAAGTGAACCTGGAGATTTGTTTTTCTCCACCTACGTTCAGCTTTTCCACACTCTCTTTTTTCTGTTCTCACGGTCATGGCCTTTCTCCATGGAGATATTTTCTTGCCAGTCACTTCCTTTACCTTCGTTGGAGCAATGGTATCTATAACATTTTAATTTTTGAATTAAAATGATCTACTAGCTCATTTACTGAGATGTTAGCAGGGGCAAGTGTGGATGAGAAATTCTGAGTAAACATTTCCCTAGTATTTTCAGTTAAATATCGCTTTGTGGTTACCTCTTTCTGAACATTTGCGTGAACAGAAATAGAGCTCTCAAAGAAAACACAGGAATGATCAGAGAGTGCAACATCAGTCACCACAACCTTTGAGATATTCAGACCCTTTGAGATAATTAAGTCCAGAGTGTGCCCCTTATTGTGCGTGGGCTCCGCCACATGCTGAGGCAGTCCATAGTTATCAAGAACACAGTTCTTTAGCCCCTCTGTCCTGGGGGTTGTCAACATGGATGTTAAAATCACCAACAATGACTAGACGGTCAAAGTCAATACACACTATAGACAGCAGTTCAGTGAAGTCATCAAAAAAGCTTGCACAGTATTTGGGTGGTCTATAGATATTTAGGAACAGAGCTCGAGAGGAGCATTTCAGCTGAAGGGCCACAAAGATGAAGGGCCACAAAAATGCAGCACATTCATACGAGGTGCTGTGTGAACCTCGATCAGCTGCTATAATAACTGTGCATTATATCAACAGAGGCTTCATGAGAAAAAAGATTGAAGGGTTTCATTTTGAGGAATAATAGATATTAGTTGTGATGGGGACTGAATCTGGAAATAATAATAACTTTTAGTGTTTAGACCTGTTGAGACACTGAAGGGATTATTCAATTGAGTTTGAAATCAAATTGATTTTATTAATTTATATAAAGTACACCAACATTCACAACAACAGAGTAAACAGTCCAGTTGATCCTGGTTGCCGGGGACGACAGGTCATCAGCTGTTGCCAGGGACACAGGTCATCAGCTGTTGCCGGGGGCGACAGGGTTCCAGGGCTGTTTCCGTGGCGCTGCCAGCTTCCCACTCCTCTCCAGAGGCTTCAGGTGAGAACACAGGACCAGCTCTCTGTCACACACACACACACACACACACACACACACACACACACACACACACACACACACACACACACACACACACACACACACACACACACACACACACACACACACAGTCAGATGGTGGGCAGGTTGCGACCATGTTCCCATGTGTCTCCAGGTGTCTCCAGGTGTCTCCAGGTGTGTCTCACCTGAATTGGCTGTAGCAGACTCCCTGACGGACGGCTCTCAGCTTGGCGTTGTTTTCTCTCTCGTGTTTCCGCTCCGACTCGACCGCCGCCTGCAGCTCGCTCTGCAGCGCCGAGAAGTCGATGACATCACGCTCTGACCTCGCCATCACCTGATGATGTCACACAGGTACACAGTGATGTCACTCAGGTACACAGTGATGTCACTCAGGTACACAGTCACTCAGGTACACAGTGATGTCACTCAGGTACACAGTGATGTCACTCAGGTACACAGTGATGTCACTCAGGTACACAGTGATGTCACTCAGGTACACAGTCACTCAGGTACACAGTCACTCAGTACACAGTGATGTCACTCAGGTACACAGTGATGTCACTCAGGTACACAGTGATGTCACTCAGGTACACAGTGATGTCACTCAGGTACACAGTCACTCAGGTACACAGTCACTCAGTACACAGTGATGTCACTCAGGTACACAGTGATGTCACTCAAATACACAGTGATGTCACTCAGGTACACAGTGATGTCACTCAGGTACACAGTGATGTCACTCAGGTACACAGTGATGTCACTCAGGTACACAGTGATGTCACTCAAATACACAGTGATGTCACTCAGGTACACAGTGATGTCACAGAGGTACACAGTGATGTCACTCAAATACACAGTGATGTCACTCAGGTACACAGTGATGTCACACAGGTACACAGTGATGTGTACACAGTGATGTGTACACAGTGATGTCACACAGGTACACAGTGATGTCACACAGGTACACAGTGATGTCACACAGGTACACAGTGATGTCACACAGGTACACAGTGATGTCACTCAGGTACACAGTGATGTCACAGAGGTACACAGTGATGTCACAGAGGTACACAGTGATGTCACACAGGTACAAAGTGATGTCACAGAGGTACACAGTGATGTCACAGAGGTACACAGTGATGTCACACAGGTACACAGTGATGTCACTCAGGTACACAGTGATGTCACACAGGTACACAGTGATGTCACACAGGTACAAAGTGATGTCACAGAGGTACACAGTGATGTCACTCAGGTACACAGTGATGTCACACAGGTACACAGTGATGTCACACAGTAGGGCTGCACGATATTGAAAAAAACGGACATTGCGATATTTTTCCCCCCTGTGATATATATTGCGGTTTTTTAAACTATATTTAACCGGATGAAGGATTTTAGTCACGGACGTCTGGATCTGAACTGGTTGACTCATCATACCTTAAGTCATGTCATGATAGTGCATGTTGCTTTAGGGGGTTCATCTGTGAAGAAGAGAAGAACCTTTTTGGATCCAAAATACTTCCAGATGTTGCTTATCTTTTTGGAAGTAAATCTTCATTCTCTCCGGTATTGTCCTCCTGGGCCTCGCTCATTTTTTACCTGTGTTTTGATGTTCTGCAAACTAGGGGGGCAGGGCCTGCTGTGATCTGATCAAGACTGATTGTGATTGGTGGTTTGCTGTGCACGCAGAGCCTGCATGTCACTCACTCAAGTACCCCTGACATGAGAGCTGCGCAAGTTTTCCTTTTGTAGCAAGCAGCAAAATAATTGTAACATGTCGTGTTAGAGTTCATTTACCTGCTTAATATCACGTCCTAAAAAAAAAGAAAAAAAAAGAATATTAATAAAACATTTTAATAAAATCGCACATCCCTGCGATGTGAATATCGCGCATGCGCATATCGCGGTTTTGCCATGACACGATATATCGCTCAGCCCTACTACACATTACATCACATGTTACATTACATCACATGTCACATGTTAGTCGTTTTTATCCAAAGCGACTAACATACTCAATACTGTGGACAATCCCCACAGGAGTACTTTGGGGTGAAGTGTCTCAGGGACACAACGACATGCTGACTGCAGTGGGGTTTGAACCTGTGCTCCCCTGATCCGAACACCAACGCTCAACCCACTGAACCACATGCCTCCACACAGTACACAGTGATGTCACTCAGGTACACAGTGATGTCACTCAGGTACACAGTGATGTCACTCAGGTACACAGTCAATCAGGTACACAGTGACGTGTACACAGTGATGTCACAGAGGCACACAGTGATGTCACACAGGTACACAGTGATGTCACAGAGGTACACAGTGATGTCACACAGGTACACAGTGATGTCACACAGGTACAAAGTGATGTCACACAGGTACAAAGTGATGTCACTCAGGTACACAGTGATGTCACACAGGTACAAAGTGATGTCACTCAGGTACACAGTGATGTCACACAGGTACAAAGTGATGTCACACAGGTACAAAGTGATGTCACTCAGGTACAAAGTGATGTCACTCAGGTACACAGTGATGTCACAGAGGCACACAGTGATGTCACACAGGTACACAGTGATGTCACAGAGGTACACAGTGATGTCACACAGGTACACAGTGATGTCACACAGGTACAAAGTGATGTCACACAGGTACACAGTGATGTCACTCAGGTACACAGTGATGTCACACAGGTACAAAGTGATGTCACACAGGTACACAGTGATGTCACACAGGTACACAGTGATGTCACAGAGGTACACAGTGATGTCACACAGGTACACAGTGATGTCACAGAGGTACACAGTGATGTCACACAGGTACACAGTGATGTCACAGAGGTACACAGTGATGTCACTCAGGTACACAGTGATGTCACAGAGGTACACAGTGATGTCACACAGGTACACAGTGATGTCACACAGGTACACAGTGATGTCACAGAGGTACACAGTGATGTCACAGAGGTACACAGTGATGTCACTCAGGTACACAGTGATGTCACAGAGGTACACAGTGATGTCACTCAGGTACACAGTGATGTCACTCAGGTACACAGTGATGTCACTCAGGTACACAGTGATGTCACTCAGGTACACAGTGATGTCACAGAGGTACACAGTGATGTCACTCAGGTACACAGTGATGTCACAGAGGTACACAGTGATGTCACACAGGTACACAGTGATGTCACACAGGTACACAGTGATGTCACAGAGGTACACAGTGATGTCACAGAGGTACACAGTGATGTCACACAGGTACACAGTGATGTCACAGAGGTACACAGTGATGTGTACACAGTGATGTGTACACAGTGATGTCACACAGGTACACAGTGATGTCACACAGGTACAAAGTGATGTCACTCAGGTACACAGTGATGTCACTCAGGTACACAGTGATGTCACACAGGTACAAAGTGATGTCACTCAGGTACACAGTGATGTCACTCAGGTACACAGTGATGTCACAGAGGTACACAGTGATGTCACTCAGGTACACAGTGATGTCACACAGGTACACAGTGATGTCACACAGGTACACAGTGATGTCACAGAGGTACACAGTGATGTCACTCAGGTACACAGTGATGTCACACAGGTACACAGTGATGTCACAGAGGTACACAGTGATGTCACTCAGGTACACAGTGATGTCACTCAGGTACACAGTGATGTCACAGAGGTACACAGTGATGTCACACAGGTACACAGTGATGTCACAGAGGTACACAGTGATGTCACTCAGGTACACAGTGATGTCACAGAGGTACACAGTGATGTCACTCAGGTACACAGTGATGTCACAGAGGTACACAGTGATGTCACACAGGTACACAGTGATGTCACAGAGGTACACAGTGATGTCACACAGGTACACAGTGATGTCACAGAGGTACAAAGTGATGTCACTCAGGTACACAGTGATGTCACACAGGTACACAGTGATGTCACACAGGTACACAGTGATGTCACAGAGGTACAAAGTGATGTCACAGAGGTACACAGTGATGTCACAGAGGTACACAGTGATGTCACAGAGGTACACAGTGATGTCACAGAGGTACACAGTGATGTCACAGAGGTACACAGTGATGTCACAGAGGTACACAGTGATGTCACACAGGTACACAGTGATGTCACAGAGGTACACAGTGATGTCACTCAGGTACACAGTGATGTCACAGAGGTACACAGTGATGTCACTCAGGTACACAGTGATGTCACAGAGGTACACAGTGATGTCACTCAGGTACACAGTGATGTCACAGAGGTACACAGTGATGTCACACAGGTACACAGTGATGTCACAGAGGTACACAGTGATGTCACACAGGTACACAGTGATGTCACAGAGGTACAAAGTGATGTCACAGAGGTACACAGTGATGTCACACAGGTACACAGTGATGTCACACTGTACAAAGTGATGTCACTCAGGTACACACTGATGTCACACAGGTACACAGTGATGTCACAGAGGTACACAGTGATGTCACTCAGGTACACAGTGATGTCACAGAGGTACACAGTGATGTCACACAGGTACACAGTGATGTCACAGAGGTACACAGTGATGTCACACAGGTACACAGTGATGTCACAGAGGTACAAAGTGATGTCACTCAGGTACACAGTGATGTCACAGAGGTACACAGTGATGTCACACAGGTACACAGTGATGTCACAGAGGTACAAAGTGATGTCACAGAGGTACACAGTGATGTCACAGAGGTACACAGTGATGTCACAGAGGTACACAGTGATGTCACAGAGGTACACAGTGATGTCACAGAGGTACACAGTGATGTCACAGAGGTCATGATGTCACACAGGTACACAGTGATGTCACAGAGGTACACAGTGATGTCACTCAGGTACACAGTGATGTCACAGAGGTACACAGTGATGTCACTCAGGTACACAGTGATGTCACAGAGGTACACAGTGATGTCACTCAGGTACACAGTGATGTCACAGAGGTACACAGTGATGTCACACAGGTACACAGTGATGTCACAGAGGTACACAGTGATGTCACACAGGTACACAGTGATGTCACAGAGGTACAAAGTGATGTCACAGAGGTACACAGTGATGTCACACAGGTACACAGTGATGTCACACTGTACAAAGTGATGTCACTCAGGTACACACTGATGTCACACAGGTACACAGTGATGTCACTCAGGTACACAGTGATGTCACAGAGGTACAAAGTGATGTCACAGAGGTACACAGTGATGTCACATTGTACAAAGTGATGTCACTCAGGTACACACTGATGTCACACAGGTACACACTGATGTCACTCAGGTACACAGTGATATCACAGAGGTACACAGTGATGTCACACAGGTACACAGTCACTCAGGTACACAGTGATGTCACAGAGGTACACAGTGATGTCACACAGGTACACAGTGATGTCACAGAGGTACACAGTGATGTCACAGAGGTACACACTGATGTCACACAGGTACACAGTGATGTCACACAGGTACACAGTGATGTCACTCAGGTACAAAGTGATGTCACAGAGGTACACAGTGATGTCACTCAGGTACACAGTGATGTCACAGAGGTACACAGTGATGTCACAGAGGTACACAGTGATGTCACAGAGGTACACAGTGATGTCACTCAGGTACACAGTGATGTCACTCAGGTAAACAGTGATGTCACAGAGGTACAAAGTGATGTCACAGAGGTACACAGTGATGTCACACAGGTATAAAGTGATGTCACAGAGGTACACAGTGATGTCACACAGGTACACAGTGATGTCACTCAGGTACACAGTGATGTCACTCAGGTACACAGTGATGTCACAGAGGTACACAGTGATGTCACAGAGGTACAAAGTGATGTCACAGAGGTACACAGTGATGTCACAGAGGTACACAGTGATGTCACACAGGTACACAGTCACTCAGGTACACAGTGATGTCACAGAGGTACACAGTGATGTCACACAGGTACACAGTGATGTCACAGAGGTACACAGTGATGTCACAGAGGTACACAGTGATGTCACTCAGGTACACAGTGATGTCACAGAGGTACACAGTGATGTCACAGAGGTACACAGTGATGTCACACAGGTACACAGTGATGTCACAGAGGTACAAAGTGATGTCACTCAGGTACACAGTGATGTCACACAGGTACACAGTGATGTCACAGAGGTACACAGTGATGTCACTCAGGTACACAGTGATGTCACAGAGGTACACAGTGATGTCACACAGGTACACAGTGATGTCACACAGGTACACAGTGATGTCACAGAGGTACACAGGTACACAGTGATGTCACAGAGGTACACAGTGATGTCACACAGGTACACAGTGATGTCACACAGGTACACAGTGATGTCACACAGGTACACAGTGATGTCACAGAGGTACACAGTGATGTCACAGAGGTACACAGTGATGTCACTCAGGTACACAGTGATGTCACAGAGGTACACAGTGATGTCACTCAGGTACACAGTGATGTCACAGAGGTACACAGTGATGTCACACAGGTACAAAGTGATGTCACAGAGGTACACAGTGATGTCACACAGGTACACAGTGATGTCACACAGGTACACAGTGATGTCACACTGTACAAAGTGATGTCACTCAGGTACACACTGATGTCACTCAGGTACACAGTGATGTCACAGAGGTACAAAGTGATGTCACAGAGGTACACAGTGATGTCACACTGTACAAAGTGATGTCACTCAGGTACACACTGATGTCACACAGGTACACACTGATGTCACTCAGGTACACAGTGATGTCACAGAGGTACACAGTGATGTCACTCAGGTACACAGTGATGTCACAGAGGTACACAGTGATGTCACACAGGTACACAGTGATGTCACAGAGGTACACAGTGATGTCACACAGGTACACAGTGA
Source organism: Trematomus bernacchii (assembly GCF_902827165.1). NCBI lineage: Eukaryota > Metazoa > Chordata > Actinopteri > Perciformes > Nototheniidae > Trematomus > Trematomus bernacchii. Next base: position 51,216 of record NW_022987838.1, read on the forward strand.
TGTCACAGAGGTACAAAGTGATGTCACAGAGGTACACAGTGATGTCACACAGGTACACAGTGATGTCACACTGTACAAAGTGATGTCACTCAGGTACACACTGATGTCACACAGGTACACAGTGATGTCACTCAGGTACACAGTGATGTCACAGAGGTACAAAGTGATGACACAGAGGTACACAGTGATGTCACATTGTACAAAGTGATGTCACTCAGGTACACACTGATGTCACACAGGTACACACTGATGTCACTCAGGTACACAGTGATATCACAGAGGTACACAGTGATGTCACACAGGTACACAGTCACTCAGGTACACAGTGATGTCACAGAGGTACACAGTGATGTCACACAGGTACACAGTGATGTCACAGAGGTACACAGTGATGTCACAGAGGTACACACTGATGTCACACAGGTACACAGTGATGTCACACAGGTACACAGTGATGTCACTCAGGTACAAAGTGATGTCACAGAGGTACACAGTGATGTCACTCAGGTACACAGTGATGTCACAGAGGTACACAGTGATGTCACAGAGGTACACAGTGATGTCACAGAGGTACACAGTGATGTCACTCAGGTACACAGTGATGTCACTCAGGTACACAGTGATGTCACAGAGGTACAAAGTGATGTCACAGAGGTACACAGTGATGTCACACAGGTACAAAGTGATGTCACAGAGGTACACAGTGATGTCACACAGGTACACAGTGATGTCACTCAGGTACACAGTGATGTCACTCAGGTACACAGTGATGTCACAGAGGTACACAGTGATGTCACAGAGGTACAAAGTGATGTCACAGAGGTACACAGTGATGTCACAGAGGTACACAGTGATGTCACACAGGTACACAGTCACTCAGGTACACAGTGATGTCACAGAGGTACACAGTGATGTCACTCAGGTACACAGTGATGTCACAGAGGTACACAGTGATGTCACACAGGTACACAGTGATGTCACAGAGGTACACAGTGATGTCACACAGGTACACAGTGATGTCACAGAGGTACAAAGTGATGTCACAGAGGTACACAGTGATGTCACATAGGTACACAGTGATGTCACACTGTACAAAGTGATGTCACTCAGGTACACACTGATGTCACACAGGTACACAGTGATGTCACTCAGGTACACAGTGATGTCACAGAGGTACAAAGTGATGTCACAGAGGTACACAGTGATGTCACATTGTACAAAGTGATGTCACTCAGGTACACACTGATGTCACACAGGTACACACTGATGTCACTCAGGTACACAGTGATATCACAGAGGTACACAGTGATGTCACACAGGTACACAGTCACTCAGGTACACAGTGATGTCACAGAGGTACACAGTGATGTCACACAGGTACACAGTGATGTCACAGAGGTACACAGTGATGTCACAGAGGTACACACTGATGTCACACAGGTACACAGTGATGTCACACAGGTACACAGTGATGTCACTCAGGTACAAAGTGATGTCACAGAGGTACACAGTGATGTCACTCAGGTACACAGTGATGTCACAGAGGTACACAGTGATGTCACAGAGGTACACAGTGATGTCACAGAGGTACACAGTGATGTCACTCAGGTACACAGTGATGTCACTCAGGTAAACAGTGATGTCACAGAGGTACAAAGTGATGTCACAGAGGTACACAGTGATGTCACACAGGTACAAAGTGATGTCACAGAGGTACACAGTGATGTCACACAGGTACACAGTGATGTCACTCAGGTACACAGTGATGTCACTCAGGTACACAGTGATGTCACAGAGGTACACAGTGATGTCACAGAGGTACAAAGTGATGTCACAGAGGTACACAGTGATGTCACAGAGGTACACAGTGATGTCACACAGGTACACAGTCACTCAGGTACACAGTGATGTCACAGAGGTACACAGTGATGTCACACAGGTACACAGTGATGTCACAGAGGTACACAGTGATGTCACAGAGGTACACAGTGATGTCACTCAGGTACACAGTGATGTCACAGAGGTACACAGTGATGTCACAGAGGTACACAGTGATGTCACACAGGTACACAGTGATGTCACAGAGGTACAAAGTGATGTCACTCAGGTACACAGTGATGTCACACAGGTACACAGTGATGTCACAGAGGTACACAGTGATGTCACTCAGGTACACAGTGATGTCACAGAGGTACACAGTGATGTCACACAGGTACACAGTGATGTCACACAGGTACACAGTGATGTCACAGAGGTACACAGGTACACAGTGATGTCACAGAGGTACACAGTGATGTCACACAGGTACACAGTGATGTCACACAGGTACACAGTGATGTCACACAGGTACACAGTGATGTCACAGAGGTACACAGTGATGTCACAGAGGTACACAGTGATGTCACTCAGGTACACAGTGATGTCACAGAGGTACACAGTGATGTCACTCAGGTACACAGTGATGTCACAGAGGTACACAGTGATGTCACACAGGTACAAAGTGATGTCACAGAGGTACACAGTGATGTCACACAGGTAGACAGTGATGTCACACAGGTACACAGTGATGTCACACTGTACAAAGTGATGTCACTCAGGTACACACTGATGTCACTCAGGTACACAGTGATGTCACAGAGGTACAAAGTGATGTCACAGAGGTACACAGTGATGTCACACTGTACAAAGTGATGTCACTCAGGTACACACTGATGTCACACAGGTACACACTGATGTCACACAGGTACACAGTGATGTCACTCAGGTACACAGTGATGTCACAGAGGTACAAAGTGATGACACAGAGGTACACAGTGATGTCACATTGTACAAAGTGATGTCACTCAGGTACACACTGATGTCACACAGGTACACACTGATGTCACTCAGGTACACAGTGATATCACAGAGGTACACAGTGATGTCACACAGGTACACAGTCACTCAGGTACACAGTGATATCACAGAGGTACACAGTGATGTCACACAGGTACACAGTCACTCAGGTACACAGTGATGTCACAGAGGTACACAGTGATGTCACACAGGTACACAGTGATGTCACAGAGGTACACAGTGATGTCACAGAGGTACACACTGATGTCACACAGGTACACAGTGATGTCACACAGGTACACAGTGATGTCACTCAGGTACAAAGTGATGTCACAGAGGTACACAGTGATGTCACTCAGGTACACAGTGATGTCACAGAGGTACACAGTGATGTCACAGAGGTACACAGTGATGTCACAGAGGTACACAGTGATGTCACTCAGGTACACAGTGATGTCACTCAGGTACACAGTGATGTCACAGAGGTACAAAGTGATGTCACAGAGGTACACAGTGATGTCACACAGGTACAAAGTGATGTCACAGAGGTACACAGTGATGTCACACAGGTACACAGTGATGTCACTCAGGTACACAGTGATGTCACTCAGGTACACAGTGATGTCACAGAGGTACACAGTGATGTCACAGAGGTACAAAGTGATGTCACAGAGGTACACAGTGATGTCACAGAGGTACACAGTGATGTCACACAGGTACACAGTCACTCAGGTACACAGTGATGTCACAGAGGTACACAGTGATGTCACACAGGTACACAGTGATGTCACAGAGGTACACAGTGATGTCACAGAGGTACACAGTGATGTCACAGAGGTACACAGTGATGTCACAGAGGTACACAGTGATGTCACACAGGTACACAGTGATGTCACAGAGGTACAAAGTGATGTCACTCAGGTACACAGTGATGTCACACAGGTACACAGTGATGTCACAGAGGTACACAGTGATGTCACTCAGGTACACAGTGATGTCACAGAGGTACACAGTGATGTCACACAGGTACACAGTGATGTCACACAGGTACACAGTGATGTCACAGAGGTACACAGGTACACAGTGATGTCACAGAGGTACACAGTGATGTCACACAGGTACACAGTGATGTCACACAGGTACACAGTGATGTCACACAGGTACACAGTGATGTCACAGAGGTACACAGTGATGTCACAGAGGTACACAGTGATGTCACTCAGGTACACAGTGATGTCACAGAGGTACACAGTGATGTCACTCAGGTACACAGTGATGTCACAGAGGTACACAGTGATGTCACACAGGTACAAAGTGATGTCACAGAGGTACACAGTGATGTCACACAGGTACACAGTGATGTCACACAGGTACACAGTGATGTCACACTGTACAAAGTGATGTCACTCAGGTACACACTGATGTCACTCAGGTACACAGTGATGTCACAGAGGTACAAAGTGATGTCACAGAGGTACACAGTGATGTCACACTGTACAAAGTGATGTCACTCAGGTACACACTGATGTCACACAGGTACACACTGATGTCACTCAGGTACACAGTGATGTCACAGAGGTACACAGTGATGTCACAGAGGTACACAGTGATGTCACACAGGTACAAAGTGATGTCACAGAGGTACACAGTGATGTCACTCAGGTACACAGTGATGTCACACAGGTACACAGTGATGTCACAGAGGTACACAGTGATGTCACACAGGTACACAGTGATGTCACAGAGGTACACAGTGATGTCACAGAGGTACACACTGATGTCACTCAGGTACACAGTGATGTCACACAGGTAGACAGTGATGTCACTCAGGTACACAGTGATGTCACAGAGGTACACAGTGATGTCACAGAGGTACACAGTGATGTCACAGAGGTACACAGTGATGTCACTCAGGTACACAGTGATGTCACTCAGGTACACAGTGATGTCACAGAGGTACAAAGTGATGTCACAGAGGTACACAGTGATGTCACTCAGGTACAAAGTGATGTCACACAGGTACACAGTGATGTCACAGAGGTACACAGTGATGTCACTCAGGTACACAGTGATGTCACTCAGGTACACAGTGATGTCACAGAGGTACACAGTGATGTCACTCAGGTACACAGTGATGTCACTCAGGTACACAGTGATGTCACAGAGGTACAAAGTGATGTCACAGAGGTACACAGTGATGTCACACAGGTACACAGTGATGTCACTCAGGTACACAGTGATGTCACTCAGGTACACAGTGATGTCACAGAGGTACACAGTGATGTCACAGAGGTACAAAGTGATGTCACAGAGGTACACAGTGATGTCACACAGGTACACAGTCACTCAGGTACACAGTGATGTCACAGAGGTACACAGTGATGTTACACAGGTACACAGTGATGTCACAGAGGTACACAGTGATGTCACAGAGGTACACAGTGATGTCACTCAGGTACACAGTGATGTCACAGAGGTACACAGTGATGTCACATAGGTACACAGTGATGTCACAGAGGTACACACTGATGTCACAGAGGTACACAGTGATGTCACTCAGGTACACAGTGATGTCACTCAGGTACACAGTGATGTCACAGAGGTACACAGTGATGTCACAGAGGTACACAGTGATGTCACTCAGGTACACAGTGATGTCACAGAGGTACACAGTGATGTCACACAGGTACACAGTGATGTCACTCAGGTACACAGTGATGTCACTCAGGTACACAGTGATGTCACAGAGGTACACAGTGATGTCACAGAGGTACACAGTGATGTCACAGAGGTACACAGTGATGTCACAGAGGTACACAGTGATGTCACACAGGTACAAAGTTATGTCACAGAGGTACACAGTGATGTCACTCAGGTACACAGTGATGTCACTCAGGTACACAGTGATGTCACAGAGGTACACAGTGATGTCACAGAGGTACACAGTGATGTCACTCAGGTACACAGTGATGTCACTCAGGTACACAGTGATGTCACAGAGGTACACAGTGATGTCACTCAGGTACACAGTGATGTCACACAGGTACACAGTGATGTCACACAGGTACACAGTGATGTCACAGAGGTACACAGTGATGTCACTCAGGTACACAGTGATGTCACACAGGTACACAGTGATGTCACACAGGTACAAAGTGATGTCACAGAGGTACACAGTGATGTCACAGAGGTACACAGTGATGTCACAGAGGTACACAGTGATGTCACTCAGGTACACACTGATGTCACACAGGTACACAGTGATGTCACACAGGTACAAAGTGATGTCACAGAGGTACACAGTGATGTCACAGAGGTACACAGTGATGTCACTCAGGTACAAAGTGATGTCACAGAGGTACACAGTGATGTCACACAGGTACAAAGTGATGTCACAGAGGTACACAGTGATGTCACTCAGGTACACAGTGATGTCACACAGGTACACAGTGATGTCACAGAGGTACACAGTGATGTCACTCAGGTACACAGTGATGTCACAGAGGTACACAGTGATGTCACTCAGGTAACAGTGATGTCACACAGGTACACAGTGATGTCACTCAGGTACACAGTGATGTCACAGAGGTACACAGTGATGTCACACAGGTACACAGTGATGTCACAGAGGTACACAGTGATGTCACAGAGGTACACAGTGATGTCACACAGGTACACAGTGATGTCACTCAGGTACACAGTGATGTCACACAGGTACACAGTGATGTCACACAGGTACACAGTGATGTCACAGAGGTACACAGTGATGTCACACAGGTACACAGTGATGTCACACAGGTACACAGTGATGTCACACAGGTACACAGTGATGTCACTCAGGTACACAGTGATGTCACACAGGTACACAGTGATGTCACACAGGTACACAGTGATGTCACAGAGGTACACAGTGATGTCACACAGGTACACAGTGATGTCACACAGGTACACAGTGATGTCACACAGGTACACAGTGATGTCACACAGGTACACAGTGATGTCACACAGGTACAACGTGATGTCACACAGGTACACAGTGATGTCACAGAGGTACACAGTGATGTCACACAGGTACACAGTGATGTCACACAGGTACACAGTGATGTCACACAGGTACACAGTGATGTCACAGAGGTACACAGTGATGTCACAGAGGTACACAGTGATGTCACTCAGGTACACAGTGATGTCACAGAGGTACACAGTGATGTCACACAGGTACACAGTGATGTCACACAGGTACACAGTGATGTCACACAGGTACACAGTGATGTCACAGAGGTACACAGTGATGTCACACAGGTACACAGTGATGTCACACAGGTACACAGTGATGTCACACAGGTACACAGTGATGTCACACAGGTACACAGTGATGTCACACAGGTACAACGTGATGTCACACAGGTACACAGTGATGTCACAGAGGTACACAGTGATGTCACACAGGTACACAGTGATGTCACACAGGTACACAGTGATGTCACACAGGTACACAGTGATGTCACAGAGGTACACAGTGATGTCACACAGGTACACAGTGATGTCACACAGGTACACAGTGATGTCACAGAGGTACACAGTGATGTCACAGAGGTACAAAGTGATGTCACAGAGGTACACAGTGATGTCACAGAGGTACACAGTGATGTCACACAGGTACACAGTCACTCAGGTACACAGTGATGTCACAGAGGTACACAGTGATGTCACTCAGGTACACAGTGATGTCACAGAGGTACACAGTGATGTCACACAGGTACACAGTGATGTCACAGAGGTACACAGTGATGTCACACAGGTACACAGTGATGTCACAGAGGTACAAAGTGATGTCACAGAGGTACACAGTGATGTCACATAGGTACACAGTGATGTCACACTGTACAAAGTGATGTCACTCAGGTACACACTGATGTCACACAGGTACACAGTGATGTCACTCAGGTACACAGTGATGTCACAGAGGTACAAAGTGATGTCACAGAGGTACACAGTGATGTCACATTGTACAAAGTGATGTCACTCAGGTACACACTGATGTCACACAGGTACACACTGATGTCACTCAGGTACACAGTGATATCACAGAGGTACACAGTGATGTCACACAGGTACACAGTCACTCAGGTACACAGTGATGTCACAGAGGTACACAGTGATGTCACACAGGTACACAGTGATGTCACAGAGGTACACAGTGATGTCACAGAGGTACACACTGATGTCACACAGGTACACAGTGATGTCACACAGGTACACAGTGATGTCACTCAGGTACAAAGTGATGTCACAGAGGTACACAGTGATGTCACTCAGGTACACAGTGATGTCACAGAGGTACACAGTGATGTCACAGAGGTACACAGTGATGTCACAGAGGTACACAGTGATGTCACTCAGGTACACAGTGATGTCACTCAGGTAAACAGTGATGTCACAGAGGTACAAAGTGATGTCACAGAGGTACACAGTGATGTCACACAGGTACAAAGTGATGTCACAGAGGTACACAGTGATGTCACACAGGTACACAGTGATGTCACTCAGGTACACAGTGATGTCACTCAGGTACACAGTGATGTCACAGAGGTACACAGTGATGTCACAGAGGTACACAGTGATGTCACAGAGGTACACAGTGATGTCACAGAGGTACACAGTGATGTCACACAGGTACACAGTCACTCAGGTACACAGTGATGTCACAGAGGTACACAGTGATGTCACACAGGTACACAGTGATGTCACAGAGGTACACAGTGATGTCACAGAGGTACACAGTGATGTCACTCAGGTACACAGTGATGTCACAGAGGTACACAGTGATGTCACAGAGGTACACAGTGATGTCACACAGGTACACAGTGATGTCACAGAGGTACAAAGTGATGTCACTCAGGTACACAGTGATGTCACACAGGTACACAGTGATGTCACAGAGGTACACAGTGATGTCACTCAGGTACACAGTGATGTCACAGAGGTACACAGTGATGTCACACAGGTACACAGTGATGTCACACAGGTACACAGTGATGTCACAGAGGTACACAGGTACACAGTGATGTCACAGAGGTACACAGTGATGTCACACAGGTACACAGTGATGTCACACAGGTACACAGTGATGTCACACAGGTACACAGTGATGTCACAGAGGTACACAGTGATGTCACAGAGGTACACAGTGATGTCACTCAGGTACACAGTGATGTCACAGAGGTACACAGTGATGTCACTCAGGTACACAGTGATGTCACAGAGGTACACAGTGATGTCACACAGGTACAAAGTGATGTCACAGAGGTACACAGTGATGTCACACAGGTAGACAGTGATGTCACACAGGTACACAGTGATGTCACACTGTACAAAGTGATGTCACTCAGGTACACACTGATGTCACTCAGGTACACAGTGATGTCACAGAGGTACAAAGTGATGTCACAGAGGTACACAGTGATGTCACACTGTACAAAGTGATGTCACTCAGGTACACACTGATGTCACACAGGTACACACTGATGTCACACAGGTACACAGTGATGTCACTCAGGTACACAGTGATGTCACAGAGGTACAAAGTGATGACACAGAGGTACACAGTGATGTCACATTGTACAAAGTGATGTCACTCAGGTACACACTGATGTCACACAGGTACACACTGATGTCACTCAGGTACACAGTGATATCACAGAGGTACACAGTGATGTCACACAGGTACACAGTCACTCAGGTACACAGTGATATCACAGAGGTACACAGTGATGTCACACAGGTACACAGTCACTCAGGTACACAGTGATGTCACAGAGGTACACAGTGATGTCACACAGGTACACAGTGATGTCACAGAGGTACACAGTGATGTCACAGAGGTACACACTGATGTCACACAGGTACACAGTGATGTCACACAGGTACACAGTGATGTCACTCAGGTACAAAGTGATGTCACAGAGGTACACAGTGATGTCACTCAGGTACACAGTGATGTCACAGAGGTACACAGTGATGTCACAGAGGTACACAGTGATGTCACAGAGGTACACAGTGATGTCACTCAGGTACACAGTGATGTCACTCAGGTACACAGTGATGTCACAGAGGTACAAAGTGATGTCACAGAGGTACACAGTGATGTCACACAGGTACAAAGTGATGTCACAGAGGTACACAGTGATGTCACACAGGTACACAGTGATGTCACTCAGGTACACAGTGATGTCACTCAGGTACACAGTGATGTCACAGAGGTACACAGTGATGTCACAGAGGTACAAAGTGATGTCACAGAGGTACACAGTGATGTCACAGAGGTACACAGTGATGTCACACAGGTACACAGTCACTCAGGTACACAGTGATGTCACAGAGGTACACAGTGATGTCACACAGGTACACAGTGATGTCACAGAGGTACACAGTGATGTCACAGAGGTACACAGTGATGTCACAGAGGTACACAGTGATGTCACAGAGGTACACAGTGATGTCACACAGGTACACAGTGATGTCACAGAGGTACAAAGTGATGTCACTCAGGTACACAGTGATGTCACAGAGGTACACAGTGATGTCACACAGGTACACAGTGATGTCACTCAGGTACACAGTGATGTCACAGAGGTACACAGTGATGTCACACAGGTACACAGTGATGTCACACAGGTACACAGTGATGTCACAGAGGTACACAGTGATGTCACACAGGTACACAGTGATGTCACACAGGTACACAGTGATGTCACAGAGGTACACAGGTACACAGTGATGTCACAGAGGTACACAGTGATGTCACACAGGTACACAGTGATGTCACACAGGTACACAGTGATGTCACACAGGTACACAGTGATGTCACAGAGGTACACAGTGATGTCACAGAGGTACACAGTGATGTCACTCAGGTACACAGTGATGTCACAGAGGTACACAGTGATGTCACTCAGGTACACAGTGATGTCACAGAGGTACACAGTGATGTCACACAGGTACAAAGTGATGTCACAGAGGTACACAGTGATGTCACACAGGTACACAGTGATGTCACACAGGTACACAGTGATGTCACACTGTACAAAGTGATGTCACTCAGGTACACACTGATGTCACTCAGGTACACAGTGATGTCACAGAGGTACAAAGTGATGTCACAGAGGTACACAGTGATGTCACACTGTACAAAGTGATGTCACTCAGGTACACACTGATGTCACTCAGGTACACACTGATGTCACTCAGGTACACAGTGATGTCACAGAGGTACACAGTGATGTCACAGAGGTACACAGTGATGTCACACAGGTACAAAGTGATGTCACAGAGGTACACAGTGATGTCACTCAGGTACACAGTGATGTCACACAGGTACACAGTGATGTCACAGAGGTACACAGTGATGTCACACAGGTACACAGTGATGTCACAGAGGTACACAGTGATGTCACAGAGGTACACACTGATGTCACACAGGTACACAGTGATGTCACACAGGTAGACAGTGATGTCACTCAGGTACACAGTGATGTCACAGAGGTACACAGTGATGTCACAGAGGTACACAGTGATGTCACTCAGGTACACAGTGATGTCACTCAGGTACACAGTGATGTCACAGAGGTACAAAGTGATGTCACAGAGGTACACAGTGATGTCACTCAGGTACAAAGTGATGTCACACAGGTACACAGTGATGTCACAGAGGTACACAGTGATGTCACTCAGGTACACAGTGATGTCACTCAGGTACACAGTGATGTCACAGAGGTACACAGTGATGTCACTCAGGTACACAGTGATGTCACTCAGGTACACAGTGATGTCACAGAGGTACAAAGTGATGTCACAGAGGTACACAGTGATGTCACACAGGTACACAGTGATGTCACTCAGGTACACAGTGATGTCACTCAGGTACACAGTGATGTCACAGAGGTACACAGTGATGTCACAGAGGTACAAAGTGATGTCACAGAGGTACACAGTGATGTCACACAGGTACACAGTCACTCAGGTACACAGTGATGTCACAGAGGTACACAGTGATGTTACACAGGTACACAGTGATGTCACAGAGGTACACAGTGATGTCACAGAGGTACACAGTGATGTCACTCAGGTACACAGTGATGTCACAGAGGTACACAGTGATGTCACATAGGTACACAGTGATGTCACAGAGGTACACACTGATGTCACAGAGGTACACAGTGATGTCACTCAGGTACACAGTGATGTCACTCAGGTACACAGTGATGTCACAGAGGTACACAGTGATGTCACAGAGGTACACAGTGATGTCACTCAGGTACACAGTGATGTCACAGAGGTACACAGTGATGTCACACAGGTACACAGTGATGTCACTCAGGTACACAGTGATGTCACTCAGGTACACAGTGATGTCACAGAGGTACACCAGTGATGTCACAGAGGTACACAGTGATGTCACAGAGGTACACAGTGATGTCACAGAGGTACACAGTGATGTCACACAGGTACAAAGTTATGTCACAGAGGTACACAGTGATGTCACTCAGGTACACAGTGATGTCACTCAGGTACACAGTGATGTCACAGAGGTACACAGTGATGTCACAGAGGTACACAGTGATGTCACTCAGGTACACAGTGATGTCACTCAGGTACACAGTGATGTCACAGAGGTACACAGTGATGTCACTCAGGTACACAGTGATGTCACACAGGTACACAGTGATGTCACACAGGTACACAGTGATGTCACAGAGGTACACAGTGATGTCACTCAGGTACACAGTGATGTCACACAGGTACACAGTGATGTCACACAGGTACAAAGTGATGTCACAGAGGTACACAGTGATGTCACAGAGGTACACAGTGATGTCACAGAGGTACACAGTGATGTCACTCAGGTACACACTGATGTCACACAGGTACACAGTGATGTCACACAGGTACAAAGTGATGTCACAGAGGTACACAGTGATGTCACAGAGGTACACAGTGATGTCACTCAGGTACAAAGTGATGTCACAGAGGTACACAGTGATGTCACACAGGTACAAAGTGATGTCACAGAGGTACACAGTGATGTCACTCAGGTACACAGTGATGTCACACAGGTACACAGTGATGTCACAGAGGTACACAGTGATGTCACTCAGGTACACAGTGATGTCACAGAGGTACACAGTGATGTCACTCAGGTACACAGTGATGTCACACAGGTACACAGTGATGTCACTCAGGTACACAGTGATGTCACAGAGGTACACAGTGATGTCACACAGGTACACAGTGATGTCACAGAGGTACACAGTGATGTCACAGAGGTACACAGTGATGTCACACAGGTACACAGTGATGTCACTCAGGTACACAGTGATGTCACACAGGTACACAGTGATGTCACACAGGTACACAGTGATGTCACAGAGGTACACAGTGATGTCACACAGGTACACAGTGATGTCACACAGGTACACAGTGATGTCACACAGGTACACAGTGATGTCACTCAGGTACACAGTGATGTCACACAGTACACAGTGATGTCACACAGGTACACAGTGATGTCACAGAGGTACACAGTGATGTCACACAGGTACACAGTGATGTCACACAGGTACACAGTGATGTCACACAGGTACACAGTGATGTCACACAGGTACACAGTGATGTCACACAGGTACAACGTGATGTCACACAGGTACACAGTGATGTCACAGAGGTACACAGTGATGTCACACAGGTACACAGTGATGTCACACAGGTACACAGTGATGTCACACAGGTACACAGTGATGTCACAGAGGTACACGTGATGTCACAGAGGTACACAGTGATGTCACTCAGGTACACAGTGATGTCACAGAGGTACACAGTGATGTCACACAGGTACACAGTGATGTCACACAGGTACACAGTGATGTCACACAGGTACACAGTGATGTCACAGAGGTACACAGTGATGTCACACAGGTACACAGTGATGTCACACAGGTACACAGTGATGTCACACAGGTACACAGTGATGTCACACAGGTACACAGTGATGTCACACAGGTACAACGTGATGTCACACAGGTACACAGTGATGTCACAGAGGTACACAGTGATGTCACACAGGTACACAGTGATGTCACACAGGTACACAGTGATGTCACACAGGTACACAGTGATGTCACACAGGTACACAGTGATGTCACACAGGTACACAGTGATGTCACACAGGTACAAAGTGACGTTAAACATTTTTCATACTTTCTTATTTTAGAGGAACAAATGTGAATAATTAAGATGAATTCAGAAATAGCAGACATCTCTTTAACAAACATTAAACAACAAGCATTTATCACTAAACAACACTTAACATTTACACTAAAACAACAGTAAACAACAACAATCATGTTTCACTAAACAACACTAAACAACACAGGGTTGCCAACTCTCACGCATCTGGCGTGTGACACACGCTTTCTCTCTCAATCTCACGCTCTCACGCTGCCCAAACTATTCTCACGCCACAAACAAGATGAACCAGCGATCGTTCTTGGTTGGTTATTTACAATGTTGAGTTGACAGCTGCTCAAGCTGTCGATCCGCTCCCTCCCCGCCCCCACCACTCTTAACAACGTTAACAGACAGCAGAGCAGTGGGAGCCGGTTGGTCAATCCCCGACCCGTATGGCGCATGCGCAGATCTGAGATCCAGTCTGCTGCTTATTGTTCTACTAGGCCGACATCAAGTCAAAGAGTATATGAGAGTGAGAGTGTGTTAATTAATATATTTGGCAGTTTGGAGTAAGTCTGTAGATGTGTGTGTGTGTGTGTTTCATGTATAGGCCTCTCACGATAATTAATTTTGTTGGATACATTTTCACGGAAATTATTGCGATAAACGATAATATTGTCGGCACCGTTGTATGACCATTTTAGACCACTGACATAATGATAATATATAATAATAATTCAAGTACATCCTTTCAAACTGCTAGTCACATCCTCATGTCAATGGACATTTATCGAGTTCATTTTTATTTATCGTGCGATAAGACAATTATTTGCTTATCGCGACAGGCACACAATAAAACAGTGGAAACAAACATGTTTGACTTTCATTAGTGAATGAAACTTTGTGCCCTTTATAGTCTGTGTCCATTATTGTGTATTTGTATATATTGTATATATATCCTATATATATGCTAAGGTCCCGCTACTGACACGATAGCAGTCATTTAGTGCGCATATGTGTAATTAAACCCATGATATCAAAATCTCACTCCAGCCAGGTACCCAAAGTTGGCAACCCTGAACAACATTTACACTAAAACAACAGTAAACAACAACAAGCATGTATCACTAAGTAAGGGATAATGTGCAGCGACGCGGTCATTATGGGTAAAAGAACACCGACAGGCAGATCAGGAGCCCGACGCGAAGCGGAGGGATCTAGATCGGCATGAAGGTGTACGAGTATTCAACTAAACCATGTAATAAACAGCATTATTACATGGTTTAGTTGAATACTCGATTCTGATTGGTCAATTCAGAACACGTGACACGTTGTTAATCCAGAACAGACAGACCGCTGTCAAGGATTTATGACCGTTGTTAAGGACGCTCAAATCTGCAGAAAGAAGTCCGGTCGATTGAACTGTATACAGTTTGGCTGAAAAGCAAACTGCATGCAGTTTGCTTTTCGAACTGACAAGACAAGAGCACCACATCGGGTCAGTGCCTTTCCATGTTGTCTGTCCTTACACACACATTAGCGGTAGCGATACAACTGTGGCAATATTGTTTTCAGATGTGTCATCTGCGAAACCCCCGCAAGAAGAGAGGATCGAGGACAGAAACGTTGATCTCAATATCCCTAAAGATTTCCCATTCACCATGTCACATTGTACTATTAATGGAAACGTTCAGGTTAATGTTAATTACAGCTAAGGCTCAAATGCTAACATGCACAGAGTTAGTTGCTATCGAAGCAGTTCCTGCCGTTGCAACAGCCTAGTTCAAACATCAACAACGGACTATTTTTCGTAGCGGATGAATGTCATTTTAAATCAGTTACAACTATGTTTTTAATCATTAAAAACATTTTCTAAAACAATAAAAGCATTTCAATTAATATTGGGAGTCATATCGTTACTTTGTTGAGAATGTGGCCATGTAATAAGCGGGATAATGTGCAGCGACTTGGTCATTATGGGTAAAAGAACACCTTCATGCCGATCTAGATCCCTCCGCTCCGCGTCGGGCTCCTGATCTGCCTGTCGGTGTTCTTTTACCCATAATGACCGCGTCGCTGCACATTATCCCTTACATAAACAACCCTAACCCACTGCAACACTAAACTAGGTGTAATCCTTTAACACCGATCTGAATGACCAACATCATGACAGCTTTAATAACATTGAACTGAATCATTTAATAAACATATTAATAACTAAATCAGCAGTGAGAGGGTTAAACTTTATATAAGTATATTTATTATAGATGTATATTTATCATAGACTTATATATTAAGATGTATTTTAAGTTATATGTGTTGTATTTTAAAGTCTTACCGGAAGCAGCTCTTTTCTCCTCCGAGGTTTTCAGAAACAACAACAAACCGTCTCCATGACGACGTGCTGCCGCGCAAGCGCACTGCAGTGACCGCGGGGGAAACGGGAAACGAGAAAGGTCCAGCTGCGGCCGCGACAAGTACACGACACTACACGACACGCCCCCTACACGACACGCCCACCTGACACGACACTACGGTGGCTGAGAGATCGTACATGGCAGATTAAAAACGAATTGCAAAATGTTATTGTAGCATTTTAAGCAACTATTAGGCAAATAAATGAATAACCTAGTCTATCCGTTTGAGACACAACAGTATAACTTTCAACCCAAATCATTTTGTCAACAAACGGTGGTTCAGTAAACTTTTTTTAATATATAAAATAGGTATTAATGAGATAATCTATTAATTATGTTTGTCTAACTGCTACACATGTATTTATACATAAATGTAGATATTTGTGAACATCTAAATATAGTTGTTAGAGGTTTTAAGATATACATAATCACATCATGGGGTCATTAAGGACCAAATTAGGAGGGCCACTAATGAGCTCAATCATTCACATGTATTATTATTACTTTATAAATGAAAAGTACTAGGGGTCTATTACAAAACCTTTGAAGGAATCGTCATGCATTCTGAATGTTTCTGTACTTTAAAAACATCATGGCTCAAGATCCTGTTCTAAGATTATTCACTCATTTGTGAATTTAACATCCATATTCACTCAAAACTGAAACAACACCAACATTTTTGTTAAAGCATTGCAGGCCTAAAGCTCCACGCCAGTGACCTATATTTTAATTTCTTCCATCAAACTTTCAAAATGGCAAACAGCATGTTTTTAAAGATTTAATCTTTTAAGAAACAAAATATCAACTTTGAACAGAAGGGTTTAAAAACACGTTTTTAATGCAAATAAACTTGAAACATAAACCTATTTGTCATTTCAAAATTCACTTGTATTGTCTGCGTGAAAGGCACAGTAGGCTATGAGCGAATACATATCAACATTAAAAAAATAACAAAGTCGTACAATATATACCATGTGCTACTGTCTAGGATTAAGTATGATGAGACTTTGTTTAAGGAGGGACCCCAGAGCCAAGGGCAGGCCGAGCAGACCGCCTTCTCCCGCCGCAGGCTTCCCCGGTGATGGGCTCCGTGTAACAAGTCCCCTCAGTCTGTGCGGGGAGCTGCACCACACACACCTACACACTGTACCACACACACCTACACACTGTACCACACACACCTACACCACACACACCTACAGCTCCTAAAGCATATCATCAAGCTACAGCCGTTGTGTATTTTATTAAGTGAAGCACTAAATGGTTTTAGAAAAATATCGACTTTGTTTGTAGATATCTACTAAACCAGGGGTTTTCAAAGTGTGGGAAGGTGAGCCTCCCCTCAGAGAACATAAGAACAGCCGCGCCCCCCCTCCCAATTATTATTGCTATTATTATTATTATTATCATTGTTGTTGTTGCTATAATGCAGGGGTATTCAATTGCATTTCAAAGAGGTCCAGTAAGAGAAAATGAAGACTGTTTCTCTCCTCTTGTCTCGTATCTGTGTGTGTTTGAATCTATCGTGCTGGCTCACTGACTGCACCGATGTGATTGGCTGAGTAGCGTCACCTCCTTAAAACATTAAACAATAACTTTTTTAAACCTTTTTATCTTTATGTTTTAAACATATTGTATAAAACTCCCCCACTACTTGGACTATTCCTTGCACCCCTCTAGAATAAGCCCGAATGGTCTCAACCATATTGCATCAGTAATAACGTGCACTTTGTTGTTATAACAAGATCGCAAGGACAGTGGTAGCGATCGGAACATTTAGTGTTGTTCAGTTTGTGTGTTGTGGAACATGCGTGTCCGTGCACGAAAATATACCACACACCCAATTACAATAGCATGTTCAATTCACTACCCTGGAAGTTAATAAAGTTGTTACAGTTGGAACAGCCTGTGGACAGCCGTTCTTCCTTGCATGTCAGTCGCCGACACCTTCTTACAGAGGACAGGCACATCTAGCTGCAGCACCACCCGTATATTTTTCGCACGCCGTGTTCTCAACACATCTTTTTTAAACATTTTTTAACATTTTCAACATCGTGGATATATATATGCTTATATGCTCCCGGCAACACACTGAACGTTAACTTTGCCTCCTTATTACACTCACCCCTACTTTAGTGGGAACAATGAGTCTGCGTCTTTGATGCACACAGGAATAAACGATCATCCTCTGGCTGCAGCCTTGACCGGCACTTCCTTTGATCAAAGTCAATGCGGAAAACCCGCACTCACACAGGTAGGTGGAAGTGAAGGGAATGAGCACTTTTACAGCCCTTTTGGCGAGGTGGGGGAACTCGGTCTCCACAGACAGCCAAAAGTGTGCAAGTGTCACTTTACTCGTCTTTTTCTCGTTGTTTTTTTTCTCACGCTGCGCCTCCCCTGAAGCTCTCTGGCGCCCCCCAGGGGAGGCGCGCCTCACACTTTGAAAACCGCTGTACTAAACTAAAGCAGATAAAGAGTGTAGGTCTGTTATACTGAGTGATATATATGATACACACTGCTCTGCTTTCTGCACGGACCTCACAGCTGTTCTCTCTGTAAACATCGCGTCGCGATGAAAGCAGTTAATAAAATAATATCCAGGGGATGCATGCAGAGCTGTGATTGGCTGAGATCAGTCCGGCCGTGCGTCACGACTCTTTGAAACATCTCTGTTCCCGGAAATGCATCCAAGGAGGAGCCGTGGAGGACCGTGGAGGACCCATCAGTGTCTCCTCGGTTAGAGCTCCTCCAGAGAGCCTCCTCCACGCTCGATGCTCGGTCCTCGATGTGTGTGTGAATGAGATGTCCTTCAACATGGAGCGCGGAAAACCATTTCCGGGTCACTACCGGAGGACCGAGGAGTCGAGGAGTCGAGGAGGGGAAATTAGAGTATTGAGAAGCCTCTCCTTTGATGGAATCTGTCAGAGCGTTTCCGGTTAAACAGCCCGGGAGGGGGGGGGGGGGGGAGGAGGGTAAATACAACAGCAGGACGAACCAAAGGAAAATACCCTATGATCCACAGGTACATGATCCACAGGTACATGATCCACAGGTACATGATCCACAGGTACATGATCCACAGGTACATGATCCACAGGCACATGATCTACAGGTACATGATCCACAGGTACATGATCCACAGGTACATGATCCACAGGCACATGATCTACAGGTACATGATCCACAGGTACATGATCCACAGGTACATGATCCACAGGTACATGATCCACAGGTACATGATCCACAGGTACATGATCCAAAGGAAACTCAGCAGACATTCAGCACAGAGAACTGTCAATGCAAGGAAGCTGCACTGTCCATGGGCCTGAACTACAAATTATAATTATAAAACGGACAAGTAAAATCAAGCAATCTGATTGGTTCTTACCCGTGGTATACTGAGCGTATACCACGGGTAGAATTGTAAGTTACTTTTCACAACAACTCAGTATCCCTCCGCGTCTGAGATAAACAGTATACAGTTGGGCTGAAAAGCAAACTGCCTGCAGTTTGCTTTTCAAACTGGAACAAGAAAGCAGCGGAGAAGTAACGGGGCAGAAACCCTCCTTTTTACGCAGCGGTCCAGACATAGACATCAAACGGCGACACATATTCAGTGTGCAGTTCCTTTGGCATTAGGGCAGGGGTATCTAGATACTTTCCAAGGTTTGACATAATGAATTGTGCTACTTTTAAAGCAAGCAACAATGTTTTCAAATCTGTAATCAAAAGGTCCTCAAAAACATTTAAGATTAACTTCGACCTCCGGGGGGGGGGGGGGGGGGGGTTCTCACTATGGAGGAGTGGATTGAGGGGGGGGGGGTCTTACTATGGAGGAGTGGATTGAGCAGTGCCTATCTCCAGAACAAAAAGCACCTAAACGACGACATGCAGAGCTACGTGAAGAGCAGGTCGACCAACTGGAAAGGTATCACCATTCAAAAGCTTTCTGATGCGGGTCTTGAAACAAAGCAGAGAAATGATGAGCGTTAGTGGCCTCAGGTGAGAAAGCTCTCTCCAGAGCTACTGGAAGCCCAATCTCAGGGACCGGAGAAAGTGGAGCAATATTCTCTCCACGCCAAAGAACAGCCTAGAACAACCTCAGCCTATACAAGTAACCACGTAAGCCATGCTGCTGATGCTGGACAGGTTTTCAGAGGCTGCACAATAAACAACAACATACACATGAATGTAAATAAATAGCCAAATAATGGATCAACGCTCTCTGTCTAATATGTTCGCTAGCTGTTGTTAGTGTTGTTGCATAGCAACCACCTCGCACTATGTTTCGTGCAGAAGGCAACAGAGGGACTATTTTATTTTGAACATCATTATTTAATCATAACAACTATTTAAATTAGAGTGTGTATTTTTCTTTCATATTGCCACACTTGATAACCGTTTTATAAAAGCAGTAGCTCACTTCAGACCGTGATATATGGTCATTATATCACAGCTGAGGGGTTTGTCGACCCTCCGCTTCGCGTCGGGCCGAACCACGCCCCTTAGCTGTGATATAATGAGCATATACCACGGCCTGTCGTGAGCTATTGCTTAAATATAACATTTCAGCAATCAGCATTGAAACATGTGCTATTGTAAATATCTTTGCCGACTTACAAATTAGTGAGATACATGTGCCTGTCGGGGCGCGCAGATTTTTGTAATCCTTGGTGGCACTGAGGAGAGGGCCACTCGCAAGTCCTGTTCAACAGAGAGCCGTGACCTCCTGTTGTTCTTCATGTAAACCAGAGTAGAGAACGCCAGCTCACACAGGTAGGTAGTGGGAAAAAGAAGAAGTTGCTCAATCGCGTGGTGGGAGATGCTTGGGTACTCCGATGCAGAAGCCAACCAAAACTGATCCAGTGGGAGCTCACTACATTTGAGTTTCAGTGTGCGGTCCACACGGAGCTCTGCGCACTCCTCTCTCTCTTTCATAGTGAGCTTTTCTGTTGGGAATTCCTGGTGGAATGGGTCTCGGATCCAGTCATAGTCCTCGATGTCAGCCACACGTGGAAAATAGCGGTCAAACCTCTCTTTTAAGGTCTGAAGGTGTTTGGCATATACAGCGCGCTCCCTAGCTGCCTGCGGCGCAGCTGATGCCAGCGGGAACATGTCCATGGAGCCCTGTTCCAAAGCCTCGCGCCACAGGATAAGTTTGCCCATAAACCCCCGAATCTTTTCTGTGGATGTTAAAATGTTTTCATTCCTGCCCTGAAGCTTGGCGTTTAACTTGTTGAGATGCCCAAATATGTCAGCGAGGTAAGCCAGCCTGGCGCACCACCTCTCATCCGCGAGCTTGTCTTTATGTGGGACAGCGTGTTCACGTGAAAACTCCAAAAGCTCTTCCCGAAGCTCATAAAGACGGGATAGGACTTTCCCCCGTGACAGCCAACGTACCTCTGTGTGGAGGATCAGGCTTTGGTGGTCGGCTCCCATCTCGGCGCACAGCTGAGAGAAGAGGCGAGATTTCAGGGGCCTTGATTTGATGTAATTCACCATCTGCACAGCCTGATTCAGCACCTCAGTCAACTCCGGGGCCATGGTTTTGGCAACTAATGCCTCTCGATGCAAAATGCAGTGGTTTTGTCACGATATGTGGGTTTTGTGCTCTCACCTTAGCAATACATCCTTTCACTCTCCCCGTCATGCTTGCCGCACCATCTGTGCAAAGACTGACGCACATATTCCAGGTCAGACTGTTCTCTTTTAAATAGTTATTAGTTACCCTGAATATTTCTTCTCCCGTAGTATGGCTTTCCATTTCTTTGTAGAAGAAAAACGTCTCTTTGATAGAGTCAGCATCAACATATCTGACGTTTGCCAGAAGTTGGGCAGCCCCACTTATGTCAGTAGATTCGTCTATTTGTAGGGAAAATCTGCCGCTCGCCTGCAGTTTCTCTGTCAAATGTTGCTCAATGTCTTCTGACATGTCGTCCATTCTTCTTTTGATGGTATTATCAGACACTGTGTCAGGCCTGTGAAGTGTCCTTGGGCAAGACACTTCACCCGAATTTGCTCCTGTGGGTATTGTCCCCGTTACATGTATGATATGTGTGTAATGTGTACTTCTAAAGCGCCTTGATGACTTTGAGGTGTGAAGATGGGCGGAGTGGCGCAGTGGGCTGTGCGTTGATCATCAGATCAAGGGGGCGTTGGGGAACACCAGTTCGAAACCCGCCGCCGCCGCTGAGTCTGTAAAGCCGTTGTGTCCTTGGGCAAGACACTTCACCTGAATTTGCTCCTGTGGGTATTGTCCCCGTTACATGTATGATATGTGTGTAATGTGTATTTGTAAAGCGCTTTGAGCTCTGGAAAAGCGCTTTAATAAATATAAGGAATTATTAAATACACTGCTTTTGTTTTAGTAACTGTTTATTCCTGAAGATTTAAGGAAATATAAAACACGTTTTTACTTTATTAACATTTCATGAGGTTAAATCTTTATAAATGTTTTGGTAGTTTATGATGTTTAACAGATCATCATCATCATCATCATCATCATCATCATCATCATCATCATCATCATCATCATCATCAGGAAAGACATTTATTAAACTCTTTATTAATATATTCCCATAAAGACCCCCTGAATACAGACCGTTAATGAAACCCCCCTCTCAGTTGAATCCCTCATAACTTGTTCTATATCCGTAAAACACATCAAGGCAATACTAGAAAAACTCGTGAACCTGAAGCTGGAAAACCCCGACAGCGCTCCGGTCTTTGAACCCACCTCTCAGTTCCCTGTTTAATACCAAGCTGTTGTTCATTTAAGTAATACAAAATACTTTTCTGTGCTAACCTGTGTTTCCCAGTGTCAGTGAATGCATCACTTCAGACGCTACTCATTAAAGATTATAAAAGAGGACAGAAGAGAGGAACCCCACTACGGGTCCGGTTCTAGGTTTGTTCTGAAGGGTCTGAGCTCTTCTCCAACACCTCGAGGACAGCTGATGAGTTTCATTAAGATATCCTCTGAAACCATCCAGTACCAGGACCAGGGCTCAGGACCAGGGCCCAGAACCAGGGACCAGGGCCCAGAACCAGGGACCAGGACCAGGGATCAGAACCAGGGACCAGGACCAGGGCTCAGGACCAGGGCCCAGAACCAGGGACCAGGGCTCAGAACCAGGGACCAGGACCAGGGATCAGAACCAGGGACCAGGGCTCAAAACCAGGGACCAGGACTCAGGAACAGGGCTCAGAACGAGGGACCAGGGCTCAGGACCAGGACCAGGGATCAGAACCAGGGACCAGGGCTCAGAACCAGGACCAGGGATCAGAACCAGGGACCAGGACCAGGG
>NW_022987838.1:80000-82500 GCF_902827165.1 Trematomus bernacchii
GAGACGTCTTGCTCTGAAACAGGAAGTCATCATCATGGTCACAGAGAGGTCAATGACATCATCAGGGTCACAGAGGGGTCACAGAGAGGTCACAGAGGGGTCAAAGGGCAGGGATGGAGCCTCTCATACCGCTGTGCCGGGAGGGGCAGACTTAGGGTCTCTGTGGAAGGTCAGGATCCCCCCATGGAGGACGGTCCACGACTGACTCCAGTTCTTCCTGTGGACAAAAACACAGTCAAGAGATGCCCGGAATAACATCAGGAATAACATTAATAACATTAATAACATCTGTAATAACATCAGGAATAACATCAGTAATAACATCAGGAATAACATCAGTAATAACATCAGTAGTAACATCAGGAATAACATCTGTAATAACATCTGGATTAACATCAGGAATAACATCTGGAATAACATTAATAACATTAATAACATCTGGAATAACATCAGGAATAACATCAGGAATAACATCTGTAATAACATCAGGAATAACATCAGTAATAACATCAGGAATAACATCTGGAATAACATCTGGAATAACATTAATAACATTAATAACATCTGTAATAACATCTGGAATAACATATGTAATAACATCAGGAATAACATCAGGAATAACATCTGTAATAACATCAGTAATAAGATCAGGAATAAGATCTGGAATAACATCTGTAATAACATCAGTAATAACATCAGTAATAACATCAGGAATAACATCTGGAATAACATCAGTAATAACATCAGGAATAACATCTGGAATAACATCTGGAATAACATCAGGAATAACATCAGTAATAACATCTGGAATAACATCTGTAATAACATCAGGAATAACATCAGTAATAACATCTGTAATAACATCTGTAATAACATCTGTAATAACATCTGTAATAACATCAGTAATAACATCAGGAATAACATCAGGAATAACATCTGGAATAACATCAGTAATAACATCTGGAATAACATCAGGAATAACATCAGTAATAACATCAGTAATAACATCAGTAATAACATCTGGAATAACATCAGTAATAACATCAGTAATAACATCTGTAATAACATCAGGAATAACATCAGTAATAACATCAGTAATAACATCTGGAATAACATCAGGAATAACATCAGGAATAACATCAGGAATAACATCAGGAATAACATCTGTAATAACATCTGTAATAACATCAGTAATAACATCTGTAATAACATCAGTAATAACATCAGTAATAACATCTGTAATAACATCAGTAATAACATCTGTAATAACATCAGTAATAACATCTGTAATAACATCAGTAATAACATCTGTAATAACATCTGTAATAACATCAGTAATAACATCTGTAATAACATCAGTAATAACATCAGTAATAACATCTGTAATAACATCTGTAATAACATCAGGAATAACATCAGTAATAACATCAGGAATAACATCTGTAATAACATCTGTAATAACATCAGGAATAACATCAGGAATAACATCAGGAATAACATCTGTAATAACATCAGGAATAACATCAGTAATAACATCAGTAATAACATCTGTAATAACATCAGTAATAACATCAGTAATAACATCAGTAATAACATATGTAATAATAACATCAGGAATAACATCAGTAATAACATCAGGAATAACATCAGGAATAACATCAGTAATAACATCTGTAATAACATCAGTAATAACATATGTAATAATAACATCAGGAATAACATCAGTAATAACATCAGGAATAACATCAGTAATAACATCTGTAATAACATATGTAATAATAACATCAGGAATAACATCAGTAATAACATCAGGAATAACATCAGGAATAACATCAGTAATAACATCTGTAATAACATCAGTAATAACATATGTAATAATAACATCAGGAATAACATCAGTAATAACATCAGGAATAACATCAGTAATAACATCAGTAATAACATATGTAATAACATATGTAATAATAACATCAGGAATAACATCAGTAATAACATCAGGAATAACATCAGGAATAACATCAGTAATAACATCTGTAATAACATCAGTAATAACATCAGTAATAACATATGTAATAATAACATCAGGAATAACATCTGTAATAACATCAGGAATAACATCAGGAATAACATCTGTAATAACATCAGTAATAACATCTGGAATAACATCAGGAATAACATCTGTAATAACATCAGTAATAACATCTGTAATAACATCAGGAATAACATCAGTAATAACATCTGGAATAACATCAGGAATAACATCTGTAATAACATCTGTAATAACATCAGTAATAACATCAGGAATAACATCTGTAATAACATCTGTAATAACATCAGTAATAACATCTGTAATAACATCAGTAATAACATCTGGAATAACATCTGGAATAACATCTGGAATAACATCAGGAATAACATCAGGAATAACATCAGTAATAACATCTGGAATAACATCTGGAATAACATCAGTAATGACATCTGGAATAACATCAGGAATAAC
>NW_022987838.1:87500-96219 GCF_902827165.1 Trematomus bernacchii
TCTTGGTTTTATGGAGATCATTGATAGACATGCACCCCTACGTACTTTTAGAGTAAAGGGACGAGACAATCCTTGGTTTCCTGCTGAACTGTCCAGTCTCCTGCATGAGAGAAACAAGGCCTGGGCAAAGGCTAGGAAATCAGGCTCAGAGGTAGAATGGCTGCGTTTTAGGCAACTAAGAAATAGCTTCACTTCACAGGTCAAAAGTGCTAAGTCGAAGTACTATCTGTCAGTTACCACAGAAAACCTAAATAATCCTAGAACATGTTGGAAAGCCATAAAATCGATATCTACCGGTGAGATCCGTAATGAGCTACCTCCGTGCCTTACCACAGCATCTGGCTCTATATCGGACAGGGCCACCATGTTACATTGCTTTAATGAGCATGTTGTGTCCTGTGGCTCTCTGTTTGATTCTGTGACTAACTCTGCTTCTGTGAACACCACAGTCTGTGACTCTGAACAATGTGCTCTGGAAAACACTTTCAGTTTTACTCCTTTTACTGTAAATGTTGTTCATGAAGCTTTAACCAAGTTAGATCCTAAGAAACCGGCCGGCCCGGACAACGTGGAACCTTTCTTTTTAAAGATAGCTGCAGAGTTTATTGCTCCACCTCTCACTACTCTTTTTAACCTCTCCCTCAGCACAAACACAATTCCTAAAGTATGGAAGTCAGCGTATGTCCTGCCTTTGCTAAAAGGTGGGGAAGCAACTATTATTAAATAACTATAGGCCAATCTCTAAATGGTCAGTTCTGGCTAAGGTTCTTGAACGCCTAGTGAGTGAGCAGGTAAAGGAGTTTCTATGTAAACATGACATCCTGTCTAAACATCAGTCAGGCTTCAGAAAGCAACATAGCACCATCACTGCCACAATGAAAGTGGTGAATGATGTGGCGAGTATTTTAGATAATAAGCAGAGTTGTGCAGCTCTATTTATTGATCTGTCCAAAGCGTTTGATACCGTCGATCATCACATCTTAAAGCAGAGGCTACTCAGTATTGGCTTATCCAGCCATGCAGTGGGTGGTTTGTGAACTACCTCTCTGAAAGGTCCCAATGTGTTCACTTTGATGGGCTGTCTTCTGAGTGGTTGAACATTGCTAATGGTGTTCCTCAAGGTTCTGTTTTAGGTCCACTTTTATTCTCCATCTACATCAATAGTTTAGGTGAAAATGTGGATGAAGCTACTTTACATTTGTATGCGGATGACACCGTGATGTACTGTGCAGGTCCCTCCATTAAGGAGGCGGTTGTTAAATTACAGGCTGTTTTTAACATTATTCAGACTCAGCTCTCTGAACTTAAGCTTCTTTTAAATGTTGATAAAACCAAGGTAATGCTCTTTTCAAAAGCTAAAAAGACACCAGAGCCTGTTTTAGATATTGTTACTATGCAAGGACAAGTACTCCAAGTGGTTACCTGTTATAAATACCTTGGTATCTGGCTTGATGATTGTCTCTCTTTTAAACTTCATGTCAATAATCTGCTTAAAAAGCTGAGGGTTAGACTAGGTTTCTTTTTCAGAAACAAGTCCTGTTTCTCACTTGAGGCCAGGAAAAGGCTCTGTGACCTTTGACCTGTGCTGGACTATGGTGATCTGATCTATATGAATGCACCTGCCCATTGCCTGGAAAGGTTAGATGCCGCCTATCACAGCGCACTGAGATTCGTCACTAACTGTAAAGCACTCACTCATCACTGTACCCTGTATGCCAAGGCAGGTCTGCCATCACTTCCTGTACGGAGGCTCAGTCACTGGTACACGTTTATTTATAAAGCTTTGTTGGGTAAACTCCCGTATTCTATCTGCTCTCTGATAACACAGAGAGTTGCAAGCAGCTATTGTCTGAGATCGCATGATGTAGTCTTGTTAGATGAGCCAAGAGCAAGGACTGTCTGAGGTGAGACAGCTCTTATGTGCAGCTCCACTTGCTTGGAACAATCTACAGCAAGAATTGAAACTGAGCAATCTCATTCCTCTGCATGTTTTTAAAGCTAGGCTAAATGAAATGCTCGTTGATACTATGGGCACTTGTAAATGTTGATAACTATGTAAATGTATCCTGTAAATATAATGTATGATGTCCTTTATTGTTTTATGTTTCATGTGGAACCTATATGCTGCAGGTCTCCCTTGAAAAAGAGATCAATGATCTCAATGGGACCATCTGGTTAAATAAAGGTTTGAGATGAAATGAAATGATGTGACAGCTCACTGCCACAGATACAGGTGACACATAACAGATATCCATCAGAGTCATACCGGGGCGCCGTCCTGCCTCCTGCTGTGAGCCGGGGGGGAGGTGGGGGAGAGGGGCTCTGGGGTCTCTGGGGGTTCCTCTGGGGGTTCCTCTGGGGGTTCCTCTGGGGGGCCCTGAGGCTCCGGGGGGATCCACGTTGTGGCCCCTGAGGCTGGGTTGTGGTAGTAGAATCTGCCCGAGGCTTGGTCCAGCAGCTGGTCCCAGGAGCCCTGACAGGAAGTGATTCTGACGTTAAAGACTCTTTACATCACCTGCAGCTACAGCTATCTCGTTCCCACAAGTTAGCTCGAAGCTAAAATCCGGCATATTTACACTTGAAGCATTCTTTGTCTTAAGTATTCATTAATGTGCATTGTACCTATTCAAATAAACGATTACATTAAATGAAATAAAGTTATTAAATAGTTCCAAAAAGTTGTTGATCAGAAACACTTAAAGATAGTGACTCACCTGAGGGGAGGCGGGGGAGAGGGGGGGGGAGAGGGGAGAAAGGGGGGGGGGCAACGGACCGGTCCATGTCTCTGGCCTGTGGGGGGGGCGGGGGTCCGTGGGGTGAGGACCAGGTGGTGCGTCTGGTGGGGGGGTGGAAGTAAAACTGCTTCCCGCTATCGGAGTCCGTGTGCACCTGAGGACAGGTGATCAGGTTTACACTGACTTCCTGTTTATGTTCTACACTTCCTGTTTACGTTCTACACTTCCTGCTTCTGTAACCATAACAAGGCTCATCAGGGTGTTTATGGGGCTTCCAGGACCTTCACTAACCATGAAAACAACGCTATAATAATGTCGTCTGATTATTAATAACCAGGTGAGTAAAAGAGAGTTTGATTAATTATATATTTCATCATAAATGATGAAGTTTTCTGAGCAGGTGAAGGGGCTCAGGTGGAGCAGGTGAAGGGGCTCAGGTGGAGCAGGTGAAGGGGCTCAGGTGATCCAGGTGTCTCTGGTTTCTAATGACCTGAGGATTCACTGAACATACATTATTAATAAAGCTTTATTATTTATTAAACCCTGTGTTTCAGTAAAGTAGTTATTTTATTTTTTATTTGAATGTTCTGGTATGTTTTGGTTATGCTTCTCAAATAATAGAAAGATTAGTAATCTAG
Source organism: Trematomus bernacchii (assembly GCF_902827165.1). Lineage (NCBI taxonomy): Eukaryota > Metazoa > Chordata > Actinopteri > Perciformes > Nototheniidae > Trematomus > Trematomus bernacchii. Next base: position 90,874 of record NW_022987838.1, read on the forward strand.
AAGCAATATTTAAAATGTAAAACAATATAAACATAAAGTAAATACTCTATGTTATATTTAAATATAAGTTGATTGACGTCCTGTGTAGTTCAGGTGAAAGATGACGGGAGGAAGCTGAGAGAGGTCAGAGGTTAGAGGTCGCTCACCTGCCAGTCGTCCTGTGGGCTGATGGGGGAGGCGGGGCTTAAAGGGGAGGAGCCTGTTGATAAGGAGGTGTGGTCTGGAGGAAGGGCGGGACCAGAAACCTTCTTCAGCGCAGAGACGTTAGCATCGACCGGAGGGGGGTCCTAGAGGGGGGGAAGCAAAAATACTGTATTTATGATGAAAAGCTTTTATTGTTATTTCCACGCCTCGTCACCATGGGGCTTTGAGCTGCTCCCAGACTCTGGAACACTCCCTTCACCTCCCACAGTCTGACACAGTCTGACCCTATCTCCTTCACCTTCCACAGTCTGACACAGTCTGACCCTATCTCCTTCACCTTCCACAGTCTGACACAGTCTGACACAGTCTGACACAGTCTGAAAACAATCTGAAACAGTCTGACACAGTCTGACACAATCACCCACAGTCTGACACAATCTCCCACAGTCTGACACAATCTGACACAGTCTGACACAGTCTGAAAACAATCTGAAACAGTCTGACACAGTCTGACACAATCACCCACAGTCTGACACAATCTCCCACAGTCTGACACAATCTGACACAGTCTGACACAGTCTGACACAATCTGACACAGTCTGACACAGTCTGACACAATCTGACACAGTCTGACACAGTCTGACACAGTCTGACACAGTCTGACACAGTCTGACACAATCTGACACTATCTCCCACAATCTGACACAGTCTGACACCGTCTGACACAGTCTCCCACAGTCTTACACAATCTGACACAATCTGACAGTCTTACACAATCTGACACAATCTGACACAATCTGAAACAGTCTGACACAATCTGACACAATCTGACACCGTCTGACACAGTCTGACACAGTCTCCCACAGTCTGACACTATCTCCCACAGTCTGACACTATCTCCCACAGTCTGACACAGTCTGACACAATCTGACACAATCTGACACAATCTGAAACAGTCTGACACAATCTCCCACAGTCGGACACAGTCTCCCACAGTCTGACACTATCTCCCACAATCTGACACCGTCTGACACAGTCTGACACAGTCTGACACTATCTCCCACAGTCTGATACAGTCTGACACAATCTGAAACAGTCTGACACAATCTGACACAAGCTCCCACAGTCGGACACAGTCTCCCACAGTCTGACACTATCTCCCACAATCTGACACCGTCTGACACAGTCTGACACAGTCTCCCACAGTCTGACACTATCTCCCACAGTCTGACACTATCTCCCACAGTCTGATACAGTCTGAAACAGTCTGACACAATCTGACACAATCTGAAACAGTCTGACACAATCTGACACAAGCTCCCACAGTCGGACACAGTCTCCCACAGTCTGACACTATCTCCCACAATCTGACACCGTCTGACACAGTCTGACACAGTCTCCCACAGTCTGACACTATCTCCCACAGTCTGACACTATCTCCCACAGTCTGACACAGTCTGACACAATCTGACACAATCTGACACAATCTGAAACAGTCTGACACAATCTGACACAATCTCCCACAGTCGGACACAGTCTCCCACAGTCTGACACTATCTCCCACAATCTGACACCGTCTGACACATTCTGACACAGTCTGACACTATCTCCCACAGTCTGATACAGTCTGAAACAGTCTGACACAATCTGACACAATCTGAAACAGTCTGACACAATCTGACACAATCTCCCACAGTCGGACACAGTCTCCCACAGTCTGACACTATCTCCCACAATCTGACACCGTCTGACACAGTCTGACACAGTCTCCCACAGTCTGACACTATCTCCCACAGTCTGACACAGTCTGACACAGTCTGACACAATCTGACACAGTCTGACACAGTTTTACACAATCTGACACAATCTGACATAATCTGACACAGTCTGACACAGTCTGACACAGTCTGACACAATCTGACACAATCTGACACAATCTGAAACAGTCTGACACAATCTGACACAGTCTGACACAATCTGACACAATCTCCCACAGTCTGACACAGTCTGACACAGTCTGACACAATCTGACACAATCTCCCACAGTCTGACACAGTCTGAAACAGTCTGACACAATCTGACACAGTCTGACACAGTCTGACACTATCTCCCATAGTCTGACACAGTCTGACACAGTCTGACACTATCTCCCATAGTCTGACACAGTCTGACACAGTCTGACACTATCTCCCACAGTCTGACACAGTCTGAAACAGTCTGACACAATCTGACACAGTCTGACACAGTCTGAAACAGTCTGACACTATCTCCCACAGTCTGACACAGTCTGACACTATCTCCCACAGTCTGACACAGTCTGACACTATCTCCCACAGTCTGACACAATCTGACACAATCTCACACAATCTGAAACAGTCTGACACAATCTGACAGTCTGACACAGTCTGACACAGTCTGACACAATCTGACACAATCTGACACAGTCTGACACAGTCTGACACAGTCTGACACAATCTGACACAATCTGACACAATCTGAAACAGTCTGACACAATCTGACAGTCTGACACAGTCTGACACAGTCTGACACAATCTCCCATAGTCTGACACAGTCTGACACAATCTGACACAATCTGACACAATCTGAAACAGTCTGACACAATCTGACACAATCTGACACAATCTGACACAGTCTGACACAGTCTGACACAATCTGACACAATCTCCCACAGTCTGATACAATCTCCCACAGTCTGACACAGTCTCCCACAGTCTGACACAATCTGACACAATCTGACACAGTCTGACACAGTCTGACACAATCTCCCACAGTCTGACACAATCTCACACAATCTGACACAATCTCACACAATCTGACACAATCTCCCACAGTCTGACACAGTCTGACACAGTCTGACACAATCTGACACAATCTCCCACAGTCTGACACAGTCTGAAACAGTCTGACACAATCTGACACAGTCTGACACAGTCTGACACTATCTCCCATAGTCTGACACAGTCTGACACAGTCTGACACTATCTCCCATAGTCTGACACAGTCTGACACAGTCTGACACAGTCTGACACAGTCTGACACTATCTCCCACAGTCTGACACAGTCTGAAACAGTCTGACACAATCTGACACAGTCTGACACAGTCTGAAACAGTCTGACACTATCTCCAACAGTCTGACACAGTCTGACACTATCTCCCACAGTCTGACACAGTCTGAAACAGTCTGACACTATCTCCCACAGTCTGACACAGTCTGACACTATCTCCCACAGTCTGACACAGTCTGAAACAGTCTGACACTATCTCCCACAGTCTGACACAGTCTGAAACAGTCTGACACTATCTCCCACAGTCTGACACAGTCTGACACAGTCTGACACAATCTCCCACAGTCTGACACAATCTCCCACAGTCTGACACAATCTCCCACAGTCTGACACAATCTGAAACAGTCTGACACAATCTGACACTATCTCCCACAGTCTGACACAATCTGAAACAGTCTGACACAATCTGACACTATCTCCCACAGTCTGACACAGTCTGACACAATCTCCCACAGTCTGACACAATCTGACACTATCTCCCACAATCTGACACAGTCTGACACAATCTGAAACAGTCTGAAACAGTCTGACACAATCTGACACAATCTGACACTATCTCCCACAGTCTGATACAATCTCCCACAGTCTGACACAGTCTCCCACAGTCTGACACAATCTGACACAATCTGACACAGTCTCCCACAGTCTGACACTATCTCCCACAGTCTGACACAGTCTGACACAATCTGACACAATCTCCCACAGTCTGACACAATCTGACACAGTCTGACACTATCTGACACAATCTCCCACAGTCTGATACAATCTCCCACAGTCTGACACAGTCTCCCACAGTCTGACACAATCTGACACAATCTGACACAGTCTCCCACAGTCTGACACTATCTCCCACAGTCTGACACAGTCTGACACAATCTGACACAATCTCCCACAGTCTGACACAATCTGACACAGTCTGACACTATCTCCCACAGTCTGACACAGTCTGACACAGTCTGACACAATCTGACACAATCTGACACAGTCTGACACAGTCTGACACAATCTGACACAATCTGACACAGTCTGACACAATCTGACACAATCTGACACAATCTGACACAGTCTGACACTATCTGACACAGTCTGACACTATCTCCCACAGTCTGACACAGTCTGACACAATCTGACACAATCTCCCACAGTCTGACACAATCTGACACAATCTCCCACAGTCTGACACAATCTGACACAATCTGACACTATCTCCCACAGTCTGACACAGTCTGACACAATCTCACACAATCTGACACTATCTCCCACAGTCTGACACAGTCTGACACAATCTGACACAATCTGACACAGTCCGACACAATCTCCCACAGTCTGACACAATCTGACACAGTCTGACACAATCTCCCACAGTCTGACACAATCTCACACAATCTGACACAATCTCACACAATCTGACACAATCTGACACAATCTGACACAATCTCCCACAGTCTGACACAATCTGACACAGTCTGACACAATCTGACACAGTCTGACACAGTCTGACACAATCTGACACAGTCTGACACAATCTCCCACAGTCTGACACAATCTGACACAGTCTGACACAATCTCCCACAGTCTGACACAGTCTGAAACAGTCTGACACAGTCTGAAACAGTCTGACACAGTCTGACACAGTCTGACACAGTCTGACACAATCTCCCACAGTCTGACACAATCTGAAACAGTCTGACACTATCTCCCATCTCCACAGTCTGACACAGTCTGAAACAGTCTGACACAGTCTGACACAGTCTGACACAGTCTGACACAATCTCCCACAGTCTGACACAATCTGAAACAGTCTGACACAATCTCCCACAGTCTGACACAATCTGAAACAGTCTGACACAATCTGACACTATCTCCCACAGTCTGACACAGTCTGACACAGTCTGACACAGTCTGACACAGTCTGACACAATCTCCCACAGTCTGACACAGTCTGAAACAGTCTGACACAATCTGACACAGTCTGACACAGTCTGAAACAGTGACACTATCTCCCACAGTCTGACACAGTCTGACACTATCCCACAGTCTGACACAGTCGATGAAACAGTCTGACACTATCTCCCACAGTCTGACACGTCTGACACTATCTCCCACAGTCTGACC
>NW_022987838.1:96319-111319 GCF_902827165.1 Trematomus bernacchii
CTGACACATCTCCACAGTCTGACACAATCTCCCACAGTCTGACACAATCTGAAACAGTCTGACACAATCTCCCACAGTCTGACACAATCTCCCACAGTCTGACACAGTCTGACACAGTCTGACACAATCTGACACAATCTGACACAATCTCACACAATCTGACACAATCTGACACAATCTGACACAATCTGACACTATCTCCCACAGTCTGACACAGTCTGACACAGTCTGACACAGTCTGACACAATCTGACACAGTCTGACACAATCTCCCACAGTCTGACACAATCTGACACAGTCTGACACAGTCTGACACAATCTCCCACAGTCTGACACAATCTCCCACAGTCTGACACAATCTGACACAATCTGACACAGTCTGACACAATCTCACACAATCTGACACAATCTGACACAGTCTGACACAATCTCCCACAGTCTGACACAGTCTGACACAATCTCCACAGTCTGACCATCTCACCACCATCTGACACAATCTCACCAATCTGACACAATCTGACACAATCTCCACATCTGACACAGTCTGACCAATCTGACACAGTCTGACACAGTCTGACACGTCTGACACAATCTCCCACAGTTGACACAATCTCACACAATCTGACACAATCTCACACAATCTGACACAGTCTGAAACAGTCTGACACAATCTGACACAGTCTGACACAGTCTGACACTATCTCCCATAGTCTGACACAGTCTGAACAGTCTGACACAATCTGACACTATCTCCCACAGTCTGACACAGTCTGAAACAGTCTGACACAATCTGACACAGTCTGACACAGTCTGACACTATCTCCCACAGTCTGACACAGTCTGAAACAGTCTGACACAATCTGACACAGTCTGACACAGTCTGACACTATCTCCCACAGTCTGACACAGTCTGACCACAGCTTGACACAATCTCCCACAGTCTGACACAGTCTGACCCCAGTCTGACACAGTCTGACACCAATCTCCCCACAGTTCTGACACAACTCTCCCACAGTTGACACATCTGAACGTCTGACACACATCTCCCACCAGTCTGACCCCCACAATCTCCCACAGTCTGACACAATTCGATGAAACAGTCTTCTGACACAATCTGACCACTATCTCCCACAGTCTGACACAATCTCACAACAATCTGGCCACCAATCTGACCTCAATCTGACCACCAATCTCACACACATCTCACACAATCTTGACACCCAGTCTGACCACAATCTCCCACCGTCTGACACAATCTGACACCAGTCTTGGACACAATCTCCCACAGTCTGACACAATCTCACACAATCTTGACACAATTCTCACCACAATCTGACAACCATCTGACACAATCTGACACCAATTCTGACACAATCTCCCACAGTCTGACACAGTCTGACACAGTCTGACACAATCTGACACAATCTCCCACAGTCTGACACAGTCTGAAACAGTCTGACACAATCTGACACAGTCTCCCACAGTCTGACACAGTCTGACACAGTCTGACACAGTCTGAAACAGTCTGACACAATCTGACACAATCTCACACAATCTGACACAATCTGACACTATCTCCCACAGTCTGACACAATCTCCCACAGTCTGACACAATCTCACACAATCTGACACAATCTCACACAATCTGACACAATCTGACACTATCTCCCACAGTCTGACACAGTCTGAAACAGTCTGACACAATCTGACACAGTCTGACACAGTCTGACACTATCTCCCACAGTCTGACACAGTCTGAAACAGTCTGACACAATCTGACACAGTCTCCCACAGTCTGACACAGTCTGACACAGTCTGACACAGTCTGACATAATCTCCCACAGTCTGACACAGTCTGACACAATCTCCCACAGTCTGACACAATCTCCCACAGTCTGACACAATCTGAAACAGTCTGACACAATCTCCCACAGTCTGACACAATCTCCCACAGTCTGACACAATCTGAAACAGTCTGACACAATCTGACACTATCTCCCACAGTCTGACACAGTCTGACACAGTCTGACACAATCTCCCACAGTCTGACACAGTCTGACACAGTCTGACACAATCTGAAACAGGCTGACACAATCTGACACAATCTGACACTATCTCCCACAATCTGACACCGTCTGAAACAGTCTGACACAATCTCCCACAGTCTGACAAAGTCTGACACAATCTGACACAATGTGACACAATCTGACACAATCTCCCACAGTCTGATACAATCTGACACAGTCTGACACAGTCTCCCACAGTCTGACACAATCTCACACAATCTGACACAGTCTGACACAATCTGACACAATCTGACACAGTCTGACACAATCTCACACAGTCTCCCACAGTCTGACACAATCTCCCACAGTCTGACACAATCTGACACAATCTCACACAATCTCCCACAGTCTGACACAATCTCACACAATCTGACACAGTCTGACACAATCTGACACAGTCTGACACAATCTGACACAGTCTGACACAATCTGACACAGTCTGACACAATCTGACACAATCTCCCACAGTCTGACACAATCTCACACAATCTGACACAGTCTGACACAATCTGACACAGTCTGACACAATCTGACACAGTCTGACACAATCTGACACAGTCTGACACAATCTGACACAATCTCCCACAGTCTGACACAATCTCACACAATCTGACACAATCTCACACAATCTGACACAGTCTGACACAATCTGACACAATCTCCCACAGTCTGACACAATCTCACACAGTCTGACACAATCTGACACAATCTCCCACAGTCTGACACAATCTCACACAATCTGACACAATCTCCCACAGTCTGACACAATCTGACACAATCTGACACTATCTCCCACAGTCTGACACAGTCTGACACAGTCTGACACAATCTGACACAATCTGACACAGTCTGACACAATCTCCCACAGTCTGACACAGTCTGACACAATCTCCCACAGTCTGACACAATCTCACACAATCTGACACAATCTCACACAATCTGACACAATCTGACACAGTCTGACACAGTCTGACACAATCTCCCACAGTCTGACACAGTCTGACACAATCTCCCACAGTCTGACACAATCTCCCACAGTCTGACACAATCTCACACAATCTGACACAATCTGACACAATCTGACACAGTCTGACACAATCTCCCACAGTCTGACACAGTCTGACACAATCTCCCACAGTCTGACACAATCTCACACAATCTGACACAATCTCACACAATCTGACACAATCTCCCACAGTCTGACACAGTCTGAAACAGTCTGACACAATCTCCCATAGTCTGACACAGTCTGACACAGTCTGACACAATCTGACACTATCTCCCACAGTCTGACACAGTCTGAAACAGTCTGACACAATCTGACACAGTCTGACACAGTCTGACACTATCTCCCACAGTCTGACACAGTCTGACACAGTCTGACACAGTCTGACACAATCTCCCACAGTCTGACACAGTCTGACACAGTCTGACACAGTCTGACACAATCTCCCACAGTCTGACACAATCTCCCACAGTCTGACACAATCTGAAACAGTCTGACACAATCTCCCACAGTCTGACACAATCTCCCACAGTCTGACACAATCTGAAACAGTCTGACACAATCTGACACTATCTCCCACAGTCTGACACAGTCTGACACAGTCTGACACAATCTCCCACAGTCTGACACAATCTGACACTATCTCCCACAATCTGACACAGTCTGACACAGTCTGACACAATCTGAAACAGGCTGACACAATCTGACACAATCTGACACTATCTCCCACAATCTGACACCGTCTGAAACAGTCTGACACAATCTGACACAGTCTGACACAATCTGACACAATCTGACACTATATCCCACAGTCTGACACAGTCTGACACAATCTACACAATCTGACACTATCTCCCACAGTCTGACACAGTCTGACACAATCTGACACAATCTGACACAGTCTGACACAATCTGACACAATCTCCCACAGTCTGACACAATCTGACACAGTCTGACACAATCTCCCACAGTCTGACACAATCTCACACAATCTGACACAATCTCACACAATCTGACACAATCTGACACAATCTCCCAAAGTCTGACACAGTCTGACACAGTCTGACACAATCTGACACAATCTCCCACAGTCTGACACAGTCTGAAACAGTCTGACACAATCTGACACAGTCTGACACAGTCTGACACTATCTCCCATAGTCTGACACAGTCTGACACAGTCTGACACAATCTGACACTATCTCCCACAGTCTGACACAGTCTGACACAATCTCACACAATCTGACACTATCTCCCACAGTCTGACACAGTCTGACACAATCTGACACAATCTGACACAGTCTGACACAATCTCCCACAGTCTGACACAATCTGACACAGTCTGACACAATCTCCCACAGTCTGACACAATCTCACACAATCTGACACAATCTCACACAATCTGACACAATCTGACACAATCTCCCACAGTCTGACACAGTCTGACACAGTCTGACACAATCTGACACAATCTCCCACAGTCTGACACAGTCTGAAACAGTCTGACACAATCTGACACAGTCTGACACAGTCTGACACTATCTCCCATAGTCTGACACAGTCTGACACAGTCTGACACAATCTGACACTATCTCCCACAGTCTGACACAGTCTGAAACAGTCTGACACAATCTGACACAGTCTGACACAGTCTGACACTATCTCCCACAGTCTGACACAGTCTGAAACAGTCTGACACAATCTGACACAGTCTGACAAAGTCTGACACTATCTCCCACAGTCTGACACAGTCTGACACAGTCTGACACAGTCTGACACAATCTCCCACAGTCTGACACAATCTCCCACAGTCTGACACAATCTGAAACAGTCTGACACAATCTCCCACAGTCTGACACAATCTCCCACAGTCTGACACAATCTGAAACAGTCTGACACAGTCTGACACAATCTCCCACAATCTGACACAATCTCACACAATCTGACACAATCTCCCACAGTCTGACACAATCTGACACAATCTGACACTATCTCCCACAGTCTGACACAGTCTGACACAGTCTGACACAGTCTGACACAATCTGACACAGTCTGACACAATCTCCCACAGTCTGACACAATCTGACACAGTCTGACACAGTCTGACACAATCTCACACAATCTCCCACAGTCTGACACAATCTCCCCACAATCTGACACAATCTCCCACAGTCTGACACAATCTCCCACAGTCTGACACAATCTCCCACAATCTGACACAATCTGACACAGTCTGACACAATCTCCCACAGTCTGACACAGTCTGACACAATCTCCCACAGTCTGACACAATCTCACACAATCTGACACAATCTCACACAATCTGACACAATCTGACACAATCTCCCACAGTCTGACACAGTCTGACACAATCTGACACAGTCTGACACAGTCTGACACAGTCTGACACAATCTCCCACAGTCTGACACAATCTCACACAATCTGACACAATCTCACACAATCTGACACAGTCTGAAACAGTCTGACACAATCTGACACAGTCTGACACAGTCTGACACTATCTCCCATAGTCTGACACAGTCTGACACAGTCTGACACAATCTGACACTATCTCCCACAGTCTGACACAGTCTGACACAATCTGACACAGTCTGACACAGTCTGACACTATCTCCCACAGTCTGACACAGTCTGAAACAGTCTGACACAATCTGACACAGTCTGACACAGTCTGACACTATCTCCCACAGTCTGACACAGTCTGACACAGTCTGACACAATCTCCCACAGTCTGACACAGTCTGACACAGTCTGACACAATCTCCCACAGTCTGACACAATCTCCCACAGTCTGACACAATCTGAAACAGTCTGACACAATCTCCCACAGTCTGACACAATCTCCCACAGTCTGACACAATCTGAAACAGTCTGACACAATCTGACACTATCTCCCACAGTCTGACACAGTCTGACACAGTCTGACACAATCTCCCACAGTCTGACACAATCTGACACTATCTCCCACAATCTGACACAGTCTGACACAGTCTGACACAATCTGACACAATCTGACACAATCTGACACTATCTCCCACAATCTGACACAGTCTGACACAGTCTGACACAATCTGAAACAGGCTGACACAATCTGACACAATCTGACACTATCTCCCACAATCTGACACCGTCTGAAACAGTCTGACACAATCTCCCACAGTCTGACAAAGTCTGACACAATCTGACACAATCTGACACAATCTGACACAGTCTGACACAATCTCACACAATCTGACACAGTCTCCCACAGTCTGACACAGTCTGACACAATCTCCCACAGTCTGACACAGTCTGACACAATCTGACACAGTCTGACACAACCTCCCCACAGTCTCCCACAGTCTGACACAGTCTGACACAATCTCCCACAGTCTGACACAGTCTGACACAGTCTCCCACAGTCTGACACAGTCTGACACAGTCTGACACAGTCTCCCACAGTCTGACACAGTCTGACACAGTCTGACACAGTCTGACACAGTCTCCCACAGTCTGACACAGTCTCCCACAGTCTGACACAGTCTGACACAGTCTGACACAGTCTGACACAATCTCCCACAGTCTGACACAGTCTGACACAGTCTGACACAGTCTGACACAATCTCCCACAGTCTGACACAATCTCCCACAGTCTGACACAATCTCCCACAGTCTGACACAATCTGAAACAGTCTGACACAATCTCCCACAGTCTGACACAATCTCCCACAGTCTGACACAATCTGAAACAGTCTGACACAGTCTGACACAATCTCCCACAGTCTGACACAATCTGACACAATCTCACACAATCTGACACAATCTCCCACAGTCTGACACAATCTGACACAATCTGACACTATCTCCCACAGTCTGACACAGTCTGACACAGTCTGACACAGTCTGACACAATCTGACACAGTCTGACACAATCTCCCACAGTCTGACACAATCTGACACAGTCTGACACAGTCTGACACAATCTCCCACAGTCTGACACAGTCTGACACAATCTCCCACAGTCTGACACAACCTCACACAATCTGACACAATCTCACACAATCTGACACAATCTGACACAGTCTGACACAGTCTGACACAATCTCCCACAGTCTGACACAATCTCCCACAGTCTGACACAATCTCCCACAGTCTGACACAATCTCCCACAGTCTGACACAATCTCACACAATCTGACACAATCTGACACAGTCTGACACAATCTCCCACAGTCTGACACAGTCTGACACAATCTCCCACAGTCTGACACAATCTCACACAATCTGACACAATCTCACACAATCTGACACAATCTGACACAATCTGACACAATCTCCCACAGTCTGACACAGTCTGACACAATCTGACACAGTCTGACACAGTCTGACACAGTCTGACACAATCTCCCACAGTCTGACACAATCTCACACAATCTGACACAATCTCACACAATCTGACACAGTCTGAAACAGTCTGACACAATCTGACACAGTCTGACACAGTCTGACACTATCTCCCATAGTCTGACACAGTCTGACACAGTCTGACACAATCTGACACTATCTCCCACAGTCTGACACAGTCTGAAACAGTCTGACACAATCTGACACAGTCTGACACAGTCTGACACTATCTCCCACAGTCTGACACAGTCTGAAACAGTCTGACACAATCTGACACAGTCTGACACAGTCTGACACTATCTCCCACAGTCTGACACAGTCTGACACAGTCTGACACAATCTCCCACAGTCTGACACAGTCTGACACAGTCTGACACAGTCTGACACAATCTCCCACAGTCTGACACAATCTCCCACAGTCTGACACAATCTGAAACAGTCTGACACAATCTCCCACAGTCTGACACAATCTCCCACAGTCTGACACAATCTGAAACAGTCTGACACAATCTGACACTATCTCCCACAGTCTGACACAGTCTGACACAGTCTGACACAATCTCCCACAGTCTGACACAATCTGACACTATCTCCCACAATCTGACACAGTCTGACACAGTCTGACACAATCTGAAACAGGCTGACACAATCTGACACAATCTGACACTATCTCCCACAATCTGACACAGTCTGACACAGTCTGACACAATCTGAAACAGGCTGACACAATCTGACACAATCTGACACTATCTCCCACAATCTGACACCGTCTGAAACAGTCTGACACAATCTCCCACAGTCTGACAAAGTCTGACACAATCTGACACAATCTGACACAATCTGACACAGTCTGACACAATCTGACACAATCTGACACTATCTCCCACAGTCTGACACAGTCTGACACAATCTCACACAATCTGACACTATCTCCCACAGTCTGACACAGTCTGACACAATCTGACACAATCTGACACAGTCTGACACAATCTCCCACAGTCTGACACAATCTGACACAGTCTGACACAATCTCCCACAGTCTGACACAATCTCACACAATCTGACACAGTCTCCCACAGTCTGACACAGTCTGACACAATCTCCCACAGTCTGACACAGTCTGACACAATCTGACACAGTCTGACACAATCTCCCACAGTCTCCCACAGTCTGACACAGTCTGACACAATCTCCCACAGTCTGACACAGTCTCCCACAGTCTGACACAGTCTCCCACAGTCTGACACAGTCTGACACAGTCTGACACAGTCTCCCACAGTCTGACACAGTCTGACACAGTCTGACACAGTCTGACACAGTCTCCCACAGTCTGACACAGTCTCCCACAGTCTGACACAGTCTGACACAGTCTGACACAGTCTGACACAATCTCCCACAGTCTGACACAGTCTGACACAGTCTGACACAGTCTGACACAATCTCCCACAGTCTGACACAGTCTGACACAGTCTGACACAGTCTGACACCATCTCCACGTTCAAGTGTTCACACCCTCCTGTTCAGATCAGCCTGCTCACTGTAGAGCTCCATGTTCCCTGCTACGGTCCTTTTGTATTGTCTAAAACCTTTCTGTAGAATATTTGATCAATTGTAAGGTGTCCTTCGGTGCTTTGAAAGGCACCTCGAAATAGAATGAATTCTTATTATTAATATTATTATTTTCTGATTAGGGGAGTTCATACAAAGAAGAAATTTAGTTTTTATAATTGTATTTTCTGTGTTCAGAGGTGCCACTTCTGTGTGTTACCTGTGTGGAGGGGGGACTCAGGTGTGTTACCTGTGTGGAGGGGGGCTCAGGTGTGTTACCTGTGTGGAGGGGGGGGGTTTTGTTACCTGTGTGGAGGGGGGGGGGCTCAGGTGTGTTACCTGTGTGGAGGGGGGGGCTCAGGTGTGTTACCTGTGTGGAGGGGGGGGCTCAGGTGTGTTACCTGTGTGGAGGGGGGGGCTCAGGTGTGTTACCTGTGTGGAGGGGGGGGGCTCAGGTGTGTTACCTGTGTGGAGGGCGGGGCTCAGGTGTGTTACCTGTGAGGAGGGGGGGGCTCAGGTGTGTTACCTGTGTGGAGGGGGGACTCAGGTGTGTTACCTGTGTGGAGGGGGGGGCCGGGTCAGGACTCGCTCGCCCCCCAATCAGAGCCTCCAAGTCCAGGTTCAGGTCCTGGATCGACTCGTAGATGTGGTGCGAGTCTTCCTCCTTCACTTCCTTCTTTACTTCCTCCTTCACTTCCTTCTTTACTTCCTCTTCCTCTACCTCTTCTTCCTCTTCCTCCTCCGCCTCTTCCTCCTCCTGGTGGTGCACCTGGTGTTGGAGGGGGACGGTGGGTGTGTCCACAGGTATCGGCAGGTTCTGGTTCCTCTGCGCTGCCAGTGGGTCGGCCGGGCTGAAGCTGGGGACCCGGGTTTTGTCCCTGTTTTCGTCCAGGAAGTGCTTTTTGCTCGCCGCCTCGTCGGCCATGTTTGTAGTCCCGGTGTCTATGGGGGCCGGGGGGGGTCTCTGAGCCGGGGGGGGTCTCTGAGCCGGGGTCGGGTCCACGAAATCCAATGGGACGCCGCCAAACGTGGACATGCGGTTCTCCGTCTTACGGGACGAAGCATCGGGACGGAGACGGATCATCACCTCGTCCCCCGGCTGGTTCTTGGGGTCCTCCGGAGGCTTAGGGACAGGAACAGGAAGAGGAGCAGGAAGAGGAACTGGAGCAGGAAGAGGAACTGGAACAGCCACAGGGACAGGGACAGGAAGAGGAACAGGGACCGGCTGTGGTTCTAGTTCTGGTCCTGCGGGGGGGGAAGCTCAGCGGCAGGTCCAGCGGCAGCTCCTTCACGTACTTGGCCGGGATGTAGAAGGGTTTGGAGCTGCGGTCGCGGCGCACCTGCCACCAGTGATCGTTGGTCTTTGCCAGCAGGACGTAGCGCTCGTTGGGTTTGATGGAGACCGTGGAGCCGTCTCGACCCGGGTACTCATACTGAAACTCCACCAGGACCAGACCCAGACCTGCAGGACCAGAACAGAACCAGCAGTCCGTTAGTGGAGCAGCTTCTATACACTGGGTTCAGGCTGAAACATTCATTAAGCACTTTCTACAGAAACACCATCCAGTGTCCCAGGTGATGTCTAAAAGTCCTGGGGCCTCATTGATAAAGCCTTGCGTAGGATTCACGTGGGAAGGTTGCTTACGTAGGACAAAGCAAATAAATACGCACAGACATTTTCCGATTTATAAAACGTTGCGTATATAAATCACAATCAACTCGAAATGTACCGCAGCTTTTGCGGGCTTCACGTAACGCCCATATTTGCATATAAATAGTCAAATAAACGCCCGTATTAATATTCATTCTGACTGACTGCATGAAGAAGATCGCAGGAAATGAGGACAGAACAGCTAAAAAAGACTTTGGTTCTTTTGGGGAGGTCGAGATAAATCATATTGTTTGGTGGATGCAGTTTGAACCAGAGTAGCAGCATGGAGGTCTGATGTCGATCAGCTGGAACTCCACTGCAGCCTGTGCATTTCAACCCCCCCCGCAGCAACTCTATATCCACCAGTTAAAGGAAATACAACTAATGTGTTGTGTTATATTAGCTGCCAAATCTACCAAACATATGGTGTTCTTAGTTTCCATACCTCCTGTGTTTTACGAGCCACTTATCAAGTATTGGCAAACGGCATAAAACACGATTAAACGTGATAGTATATAAAACCATGCTCGTATCTACAACCTATAGAAATGCAAAACGGCGTCAGTTTAGACGTAATTCTGTCCTCCTGCTTACCGCATCATTTATGAGAATACATTTCTTAAACAAATAATCGTTGGTCTCACCTCTGCCGAGCAGCGAGGAGGTGGTTTCCATGGTGATGCTCCTCAGGCCCCGCCCCCCTCAGGTGGACGGGCAGGTGAGTCTGAAGGTGAGGTCAGAGGTCAGAGGTCACATGGGATCATCAGCAGCCCCCTGAAAAACAGCAGATCAATATTTAGATAATTTTATAAGAAAATACTTTCTGAGCTTTTGTCTTTACGTTAAACCTACGGTGGCCGACAGGTGCAGATATAACAACTCAAGGGTTCTCTAACGCTGTTCTGTTGGTGAGGGTTCTCTAATACTGTTCTGTTGGTGAGGGTTCTCTAATGCTGTTCTGTTGGTGAGGGTTCTCTAATACTGTTCTGTTGGTGAGGGTTCTCTAATGCTGTTCTGTTGGTGAGGGTTCTCTAACGCTGTTCTGTTGGTGAGGGTTCTCTAATGCTGTTCTGTTGGTGAGGGTTCTCTAACGCTGTTCTGTTGGTGAGGGTTCTCTAATGCTGTTCTGTTGGTGAGGGTTCTCTAATACTGTTCTGTTGGTGAGGGTTCTCTAATACTGTTCTGTTGGTGAGGGTTCTCTAACGCTGTTCTGTTGGTGAGGGTTCTCTCATACTGTTCTGTTGGTGAGGGTTCTCTCATACTGTTCTGTTGTTGAGGGTTCTCTAATACTGTTCTGTTGGTGAGGGTTCTCTCATACTGTTCTGTTGGTGAGGGTTCTCTAATACTGTTCTGTTGGTGAGGGTTCTCTAATGCTGTTCTGTTGGTGAGGGTTCTCTAACGCTGTTCTGTTGGTGAGGGTTCTCTAATGCTGTTCTGTTGGTGAGGGTTCTCTAACGCTGTTCTGTTGGTGAGGGTTCTCTAATACTATTCTGTTGGTGAGGGTTCTCTAATGCTGTTCTGTTGGTGAGGGTTCTCTAATGCTGTTCTGTTGGTGAGGGTTCTCTAATGCTGTTCTGTTGGTGAGGGTTCTCTAACGCTGTTCTGTTGGTGAGGGTTCTCTAATGCTGTTCTGTTGGTGAGGGTTCTCTAACGCTGTTCTGTTGGTGAGGGTTCTCTAATACTGTTCTGTTGGTGAGGGTTCTCTAATGCTGTTCTGTTGGTGAGGGTTCTCTAACGCTGTTCTGTTGGTGAGGGTTCTCTAATGCTGTTCTGTTGGTGAGGGTTCTCTAATACTGTTCTGTTGGTGAGGGTTCTCTAATGCTGTTCTGTTGGTGAGGGTTCTCTAATACTGTTCTGTTGGTGAGGGTTCTCTAACGCTGTTCTGTTGGTGAGGGTTCTCTCATACTGTTCTGTTGGTGAGGGTTCTCTCATACTGTTCTGTTGGTGAGGGTTCTCTAATACTGTTCTGTTGGTGAGGGTTCTCTCATACTGTTCTGTTGGTGAGGGTTCTCTAATACTGTTCTGTTGGTGAGGGTTCTCTAATGCTGTTCTGTTGGTGAGGGTTCTCTAACGCTGTTCTGTTGGTGAGGGTTCTCTAATGCTGTTCTGTTGGTGAGGGTTCTCTAACGCTGTTCTGTTGGTGAGGGTTCTCTAATACTGTTCTGTTGGTGAGGGTTCTCTAATGCTGTTCTGTTGGTGAGGGTTCTCTAACGCTGTTCTGTTGGTGAGGGTTCTCTAATGCTGTTCTGTTGGTGAGGGTTCTCTAATACTGTTCTGTTGGTGAGGGTCACCGAGTACAATTTTGAGGTACTTGTACTTTACTTGATCGAGAGGCGCTGGTCTCTTTCAAAGTAAAAGCCTCACTCTTTCAAAGTAAAAGCCTCACTCTTTCAAAGTAAAAGCTTCACTCTTTCAAAGTAAAAGCCTCACTCTTTCACAGTAAAAGCCTCACTCTTTCACAGTAAAAGCCTCACTCTTTCAAAGTAAAAGCCTCACTCTTTCACAGTAAAAGCCTCACTCTTTCAAAGTAAAAGCCTCACTCTTTCACAGTAAAAGCCTCACTCTTTCACAGTAAAAGCCTCACTCTTTCAAAGTAAAAGCTTCACTCTTTCACAGTAAAAGCCTCACTTTTTCACAGTAAAAGCCTCACTCTTTCACAGTAAAAGCCTCACTCTTTCACAGTAAAAGCCTCACTCTTTCAAAGTAAAAGCCTCACTCTTTCACAGTAAAAGCTTCACTCTTTCAAAGTAAAAGCCTCACTCTTTCACAGTAAAAGCCTCACTCTTTCAAAGTAAAAGCCTCACTCTTTCACAGTAAAAGCTTCACTCTTTCAAAGTAAAAGCCTCACTCTTTCACAGTAAAAGCTTCACTCTTTCACAGTAAAAGCCTCAGTCTTTCACAGTAAAAGCCTCACTCTTTCACAGTAAAAGCCTCACTCTTTCACAGTAAAAGCTTCACTCTTTCAAAGTAAAAGCCTCACTCTTTCAAAGTAAAAGCTTCACTCTTTCAAAGTAAAAGCCTCACTCTTTCACAGTAAAAGCTTCACTCTTTCAAAGTAAAAGCCTCACTCTTTCAAAGTAAAAGCCTCACTCTTTCACAGTAAAAGCCTCACTCTTTCAAAGTAAAAGCCTCACTCTTTCACAGTAAAAGCTTCACTCTTTCAAAGTAAAAGCCTCACTCTTTCACAGTAAAAGCCTCACTCTTTCACAGTAAAAGCCTCACTCTTTCACAGTAAAAGCCTCACTCTTTCAAAGTAAAAGCCTCACTCTTTCACAGTAAAAGCCTCACTCTTTCACAGTAAAAGCCTCACTCTTTCAAAGTAAAAGCCTCACTCTTTCAAAGTAAAAGCCTCACTCTTTCACAGTAAAAGCCTCACTCTTTCACAGTAAAAGCTTCACTCTTTCAAAGTAAAAGCCTCACTCTTTCACAGTAAAAGCCTCAGATGTTTTGCAGAGGTTCGGAGCTCGTCACTGATTCACAAGCCCCGCCCACTCTATCTGAGGGGGCGGGGCTTGGTGACGTCAGCGGCTGTCCAGGTGCAGAGCTTCCCAGTAACACCGATGCCTAAAACAATAATAAAATAATTCCTTTTCTGTAAAATAATAAAATAATAGTCTCTTGAAACAATTCAAAGCAGTTTTGCTGCTCTATGTCACACACACACACACACACACACACACACACACACACACACACACACACACACACACACACACACACACACACACACTAGTCTCAGTACTGTTTATAAAGGGAAGTCTCTGCTCTTCCTGCTGTAAGCCCCTCCCCCGCTGACATCACACCCTGTGTTTGTGTGTGTGTGTGTGTGTGTGTGTGTGTGTGTGTGTGTGTGTGTGTGTGTGTGTGTGTTTCCTGTCTCTAGAACAATAGGGTTCTGCAGCAGAGTTCTCTGCTTCATCTAAACGCTGCTCGCTATGAATCACTTAAAGGGGACCTATCATGCAAAATGCACTTGTGTACGTCTTTTCTACATGAATATGTGTCCCCGGTGTTCCAGGGAACTCACCAAGTGTCAGAAAACACAACCCTCTCTATTTTCCTCCATACCCAAATCTCTAAAAAAGGGGCTGCAACGGATCTGATAAAAACTGATCCAGATTTGAACATTTCTCTGACGTCAGGACGGTGGAGCTGACCTATCAGGGGAATGAGAGGTTGCCGTGGCATGGTAACAGCATGGTAACAGCATGGTAACAGCATGGTAACAGCATGGTAACACGACGCTCGTAACTCGGCCCCCTCCTTTGAAGGAGGGCGTGGTCAGCTGCAGCGCATGCAAAGACAGGGTGGAGGAGAGCAAAATAG
>NW_022987838.1:116319-118819 GCF_902827165.1 Trematomus bernacchii
GACCATGGTGTTCACTATCAGACCATAGTACTGTTACACTATCAGACCATAGTACTGTTCACTATCAGACCATAGTACTGTTCACTATCAGACCATAATACTGTTACACTATCAGACCATAGTACTGTTACACTATCAGAACATGGAGTTCACTATCAGACCATAGTACTGTTCACTATCAGACCATAGTACTGTTCACTATCAGACCATAGTACTGTTACACTATCAGACCAGAGTACTGTTACACTATCAGACCATAGTACTGTTCACTATCAGACCATAGTACTGTTCACTATCAGACCATAGTGTTCACTATCAGACCATAGTACTGTTACACTATCAGACCATAGTACTGTTACACTATCAGACCATAGTACTGTTCACTATCAGACCATAGTACTGTTACACTATCAGACCATAGTACTGTTCACTATCAGACCATAGTACTGTTACACTATCAGACCATAGTACTGTTCACTATCAGACCATAGTACTGTTCACTATCAGACCATAGTGTTCACTATCAGACCATAGTACTGTTACACTATCAGACCATAGTACTGTTACACTATCAGACCAGAGTACTGTTACACTATCAGACCATAGTACTGTTCACTATCAGACCATAGTACTGTTCACTATCAGACCATAGTACTGTTCACTATCAGACCATAGTACTGTTCACTATCAGACCATAGTGTTCACTATCAGACCATAGTACTGTTCACTATCAGACCATAGTACTGTTACACTATCAGACCATAGTACTGTTCACTATCAGACCATAGTACTGTTCACTATCAGACCATAGTGTTCACTATCAGACCATAGTACTGTTCACTATCAGACCATAGTACTGTTACACTATCAGACCATAGTACTGTTACACTATCAGACCATAGTAGTGTTACACTATCAGACCATAGTACTGTTCACTATCAGACCATAGTACTGTTCACTATCAGACCATAGTACTGTTCACTATCAGACCATAGTACTGTTCACTATCAGACCATAGTACTGTTCACTATCAGACCATAGTACTGTTCACTATCAGACCATAGTACTGTTACACTATCAGACCATAGTACTGTTCACTATCAGACCATAGTACTGTTCACTATCAGACCATAGTACTGTTCACTATCAGACCATAGTGTTCACTATCAGACCATAGTACTGTTCACTATCAGACCATAGTACTGTTCACTATCAGACCATAGTGTTCACTATCAGACCATAGTAGTGTTACACTATCAGACCATAGTACTGTTCACTATCAGACCATAGTACTGTTCACTATCAGACCATAGTACTGTTCACTATCAGACCATAGTGTTCACTATCAGACCATAGTACTGTTCACTATCAGACCATAGTACTGTTCACTATCAGACCATAGTGTTCACTATCAGACCATAGTAGTGTTCACTATCAGACCATAGTACTGTTCACTATCAGACCATAGTACTGTTCACTATCAGACCATAGTGTTCACTATCAGACCATAGTACTGTTACACTATCAGACCATAGTAGTGTTCACTATCAGACCATAGTACTGTTCACTATCAGACCATAGTACTGTTCACTATCAGACCATAGTGTTCACTATCAGACCATAGTACTGTTACACTATCAGACCATAGTACTGTTCACTATCAGACCATAGTACTGTTCACTATCAGACCATAGTACTGTTCACTATCAGACCATAGTGTTCACTATCAGACCATAGTACTGTTACACTATCAGACCATAGTACTGTTCACTATCAGACCATAGTACTGTTCACTATCAGACCATAGTACTGTTCACTATCAGACCATAGTACTGTTCACTATCAGACCATAGTGTTCACTATCAGACCATAGTACTGTTCACTATCAGACCATAGTACTGTTACACTATCAGACCATAGTACTGTTCACTATCAGACCATAGTACTGTTCACTATCAGACCATAGTGTTCACTATCAGACCATAGTACTGTTCACTATCAGACCATAGTACTGTTCACTATCAGACCATAGTACTGTTCACTATCAGACCATAGTACTGTTCACTATCAGACCATAGTACTGTTCACTATCAGACCATAGTACTGTTCACTATCAGACCATAGTACTGTTACACTATCAGACCATAGTACTGTTCACTATCAGACCATAGTACTGTTCACTATCAGACCATAGTACTGTTCACTATCAGACCATAGTACTGTTCACTATCAGACCATAGTGTTCACTATCAGACCATAGTACTGTTCACTATCAGACCATAGTACTGTTCACTATCAGACCATAGTGTTCACTATCAGACCATAGTAGTGTTCACTATCAGACCATAGTACTGTTCACTATCAGACCATAGTACTGTTCACTATCAGACCATAGTGTTCACTATCAGACCATAGTGTTCACTATCAGACCATAGTAGTGTTCACTATCAGACCATAGTACTGTTCACTATCAGACCATAGTACTGTTCACTATCAGACC
>NW_022987838.1:123819-126319 GCF_902827165.1 Trematomus bernacchii
ACAAACAAACAAACAATCAAAACAAAATAAAACAAAAAAAAGAACCAAAACTAGGTTATTTTAAATGTATCAATTTCTCTTAAAAACATAATAATCTCACATACATATTGCCTGATGTTTTTTCCTAACAGTCCTGATAGCGACAAGTCATGGAATGTTGCTTTCTTCAGTGTCTGGAAAAGCACATCTCTCTGAGTACTATATTTCTTGCAAAGCAGTAAAGAGCCTGCTTCCTGTGCTTCTTTAATGGCGCATTTCCATTGCAGCGCGTAGCTCGCTTTAAGCGTGCCGTGTCGTGCCGTCCCCTTTTTTGGTTGTGCTTCCACTAGGCCTCGTTCCGGCGCGGCACGGCGCGGGGCCACTTTTTCCCCTCTTTTCTGGCCCTAGAAAATTGTGGTTCTATCGGGGCCAACAAACAGGGCTGAGTATGCTAAACTAGAGAGAGGAGCGCTGGCAAGAGGGCTAGAACTACAACAAGATGGACATATTTGACCGTGATTTAATTGTAATACACGTTTCAAAATGATGCCGAAGTAACAACATACTGATACCGGTTAGTAAAAACCATGAATTAATGCTTTGTCAAGTCTGCAGACAGACGGCAGGCGAAAAACCTTTTAAAATTCGTGTTTTTCTAGATGGAGATTGGCTAAGCTAACGCAGTATATGCCCCGACCGTCCACACTCACAACAACGGCCTATACAGACATAAATTAAGCAGCGACTGTATTCACCATGACACAGGCAGTCTGTGGTGTGTACTTGTTTAACTTTTGTCGAGTTTCTGAACATATATAAGGAGCTGTGAGCTCTGAGTGCTCACAGCTAACGGCTGTGTTGTGTTTCTGGATTTCTCATTGAAGATGACGTCACGGCTCCGCCTACACTGCGTTACTACCCAGTTCCTAAACTGTAATGGAAGCGCAGCATGAAGTGAGTCGGCCCTGTTAAGGCCCAACGCGGCCAAGCCGTACCGAGCCGTACCGAGTGTGGCCGAGGCCGACCGTGTAGTGGAAATGCGCCATAAGAGTGTCATCTGTTACGGCGGGCAGCAAGTCAGTGGACTTCATGACGAGCATTTGGAACTGTCAACTCTGTCCAGTGTGATACTTATGTACATCAGTATTGACCTACACCCCCCCCTTTTTCTGAAATAGAATGCCCTTAACGGTGTTCTCATTTTCAGAAATATCGAGCCTTATATATCAGTTATTAAATATCAGTTATATATTATTATTACTTATATATCAGTCATTAAATATCAGCCTTCTTCCATGATTGACTTCGTTTCTATTATCTGACAAGGTTGATATGTGTTCGCTTGTATTTATTTAATATACTGGACAATTCTTGTCTTTACTCTTAACGTCCTTATTGTATTTATTGGAATGCCCTGTCCGAAATTTAAAGTTTCCAGCGTGAAACAATACAGAATATTGTTACACACCCTGTTCGCCACCAGAGGGCAGCAGCTGACCACGAATGAGCTTCCCCTGTTTGGTGGAGCTCAGCACACTTTGTCTCCACACAACTCTACTTCTGCTGTTTTCTCTCAATTATTACACAGATTTGACGTAAAAAATCACACAGAGTTTATTCCCTTATACAGTCTGTCCGGCTTTTTGTACGATGTTTATTCCAACAGATAATTGCGGTTTTTAAGCGCACTTCGACACCCCTCTTTAGAGATGCGACGCTTACATGGAGTTTAAACCCAAACCACAAAAATCCTTTATCGTCACATTCAGCCTTCCAGATTATGACTTCGTACTATCTGAATTCTATCTCCGTGTACTACTTATTTTCTAAGTATGTACTGTGTACAGAGTGGTGTTCTTAAATTATGTTTGCAGTTTTACATATATTTATCCCCGTACAGTCAGGCAGATTTTTATTGTGCGATGTATATTTCAACAGATAGCGTGACTTCCTGAAGCAAGCTTCTACAACCCCCTTTCGGCGGCTGCGGCTTCAGGCAAGGAGTCGGAACCCAGTCAACAAAATCTCTTTATCGTCACGTTTAATGAGCCTGATTAACCCCACAGCAAGAGTTGTGATGAGATTCGGTCGTTCCAAATGGTTAGTTGGAAGTCGCGTATCTCCTCTCGTATCACCCACATATAACAATTCTAGCAATTTTCAAAGAGGGATTGCCCACTCGATTGTTATTCAATAGGAAGTTCTTTCTAACAACCTTTTACCCACGAGGCAACCGCATAATCCTTACTTGATTTGCGGGGACTTTAACCCATCTGTTTTTTACGTCCTCGCAGTCTACACATTTAAAGCACTAACGAGGCAACCGTATAACCCTTACTTGATTTACGGGGATTTTAACCCATCTGTTTTTTACGTCCTCGCAGTCTTTCTTTAGTGAGTTAAGGCACGGGACTTAGCTACCCGCCTCTTACAAACACGTTATAACTTATAATTCTCTTTGTGCCTTAGGTACAGGACTGCTCTACCTGACTCTAAGCACTTTCTTACTTAACTAGAATAT
>NW_022987838.1:131319-136319 GCF_902827165.1 Trematomus bernacchii
GTATATCAGTATGTAGTGTCTCTACTTTAAAGAGTCCTCTCCTGCTGATGTTCAGGTGTATATCAGTATGTAGTGTCTCTACTTTAAAGAGTCCTCTCCTGCTGATGTTCAGGTGTATATCAGTATGTAGTATCTCTACTTTAAAGAGTCCTCTCCTGCTGATGTTCAGGTGTATATCAGTATGTAGTGTCTCTACTTTAAAGAGTCCTCTCCTGCTGATGTTCAGGTGTATATCAGTATGTAGTGTCTCTACTTTAAAGAGTCCTCTCCTGCTGATGTTCAGGTGTATATCAGTATGTAGTGTCTCTACTTTAAAGAGTCCTCTCCTGCTGATGTTCAGGTGTATATCAGTATGTAGTATCTCTACTTTAAAGAGTCCTCTCCTGCTGATGTTCAGGTGTATATCAGTATGTAGTATCTCTACTTTAAAGAGTCCTCTCCTGTTGATGTTCAGGTGTATATCAGTATGTAGTGTCTCTACTTTAAAGAGTCCTCTCCTGCTGATGTTCAGGTGTATATCAGTATGTAGTGTCTCTACTTTAAAGAGTCCTCTCCTGCTGATGTTCAGGTGTATATCAGTATGTAGTGTCTCTACTTTAAAGAGTCCTCTCCTGCTGATGTTCAGGTGTATATCAGTATGTAGTATCTCTACTTTAAAGAGTCCTCTCCTGCTGATGTTCAGGTGTATATCAGTATGTAGTATCTCTACTTTAAAGAGTCCTCTCCTGTTGATGTTCAGGTGTATATCAGTATGTAGTGTCTCTACTTTAAAGAGTCCTCTCCTGCTGATGTTCAGGTGTATATCAGTATGTAGTGTCTCTACTTTAAAGAGTCACCTCATGCTGATGTTCAGGTGTATATCAGTATGTAGCGTCTCTACTTTAAAGAGTCCTCTCCTGCTGATGTTCAGGTGGATATCAGTATGTAGTGTCTCTACTTTAAAGAGTCCTCTCCTGCTGATGTTCAGGTGTATATCAGTATGTAGTGTCTCTACTTTAAAGAGTCCTCTCCTGCTGATGTTCAGGTGTATATCAGTATGTAGTGTCTCTACTTTAAAGAGTCCTCTCCTGCTGATGTTCAGGTGTATATCAGTATGTAGTATCTCTACTTTAAAGAGTCCTCTCCTGCTGATGTTCAGGTGTATATCAGTATGTAGTGTCTCTACTTTAAAGAGTCCTCTCCTGCTGATGTTCAGGTGTATATCAGTATGTAGTGTCTCTACTTTAAAGAGTCCTCTCCTGCTGATGTTCAGGTGTATATCAGTATGTAGTGTCTCTACTTTAAAGAGTCCTCTCCTGCTGATGTTCAGGTGTATATCAGTATGTAGTATCTCTACTTTAAAGAGTCCTCTCCTGCTGATGTTCAGGTGTATATCAGTATGTAGTATCTCTACTTTAAAGAGTCCTCTCCTGTTGATGTTCAGGTGTATATCAGTATGTAGTGTCTCTACTTTAAAGAGTCCTCTCCTGCTGATGTTCAGGTGTATATCAGTATGTAGTGTCTCTACTTTAAAGAGTCCTCTCCTGCTGATGTTCAGGTGTATATCAGTATGTAGTGTCTCTACTTTAAAGAGTCCTCTCCTGCTGATGTTCAGGTGTATATCAGTATGTAGTATCTCTACTTTAAAGAGTCCTCTCCTGCTGATGTTCAGGTGTATATCAGTATGTAGTATCTCTACTTTAAAGAGTCCTCTCCTGTTGATGTTCAGGTGTATATCAGTATGTAGTGTCTCTACTTTAAAGAGTCCTCTCCTGCTGATGTTCAGGTGTATATCAGTATGTAGTGTCTCTACACTTCAGGTGTGTTGGAGCTATAAGGGTTGATGTTATTTGGTAATTAAATCTGTATTTTCTTGCTGTGTATCAAATGAATGATTAATGACCACAGTTGTTGTGTTTACTGCAGTGTGTGTTGGTGTTTCAGACCTGAACGAGGTCCCGGAGACAGAGCTTCTGGATAACAGCATCCAGAAGGGCCGCGCCCAGCTGTCTGTCAGGGCCCGGCGGCAGAGGCCCTCCCGGTCCCGCTACCGCGACAGCGTGAGCTCCACGGAGGGCGACGACAGTCTGGAGAGGAAGGTTCGCTGAGGACAGAAATACTGCAAAACAATATAAATACTGCAAAACAATATAAATACTGTTAAAAAATATGAAAAAACACAATTAGTTATTAAGTGTGCAACAGCAATGTCTTAGACCTCAGCTCCCTCCTGTAAAACTCTTAAATATGTAAAAGCAGATTTTAAAAAGTGGTTGTACCCTTAGTCAAGTCTTCAGTCACTTGTGGGGTCCCTCAGGGCGGGGAACTGGGCTTTCTTTCTATTCAACATTAAAAAGGAAATCAAACAAACGCAACCCTGCTTTCTGTGAATCGTTTCAGGAGAGTCCGTTGCACTCCACTCACTCACCTCTCCACCTGGCCGTGCGAGGCTCCTCCCCCTCTCCTAATTCGCTGCTGTCGGCTCGAAGCCCCGCCTTCTCCTTCGACGCCTCGCTGGTGAGACCAATCAGAGCTCAGACTGCTGTGACATGTTAAGATGAAACACAGAGAGCAGAGTCTTCCTCACCTTCTGTCCTCAGGTGCGCCGCTCCCCAGACCATGAAGGCCTCTCATTGGCTGCTCCTCCGAGGGGGCGGTACCGTCAGCTGACCAATACCACGTCTCAGGAGGCGCTGGTGACGCCCAGCAGCCCCCCCTCCTCCAGGTCCTGCCCCCCCACAGACTGCCCCCGCGTCTACATGAGGAGGAGCAGGAGGCCGGACAGCGAGGGTACACCTGTACACACACCTGTACACACACTTGTGCACACACTTGTGCACACACTTATGCACACACTTGTACACACCTGAACACACCTGAACACACCTGTACACACCTGAACACACACCTGTACACACACCTGTACACACACCTGAACACACACCTGAACACACACCTGTACACACACCTGGACACACACCTGAACACACACCTGAACACACACCTGTACACACACCTGTACACACACTTCTACACACCTGAACACACCTGTACACACACCTGTACACACACTTCTACACACCTGTACACACCTGTACACACACCTGAACACACACCTGTACACACACGTGAACACACACCTGTACACACACCTGTACACACACTTCTACACACCTGAACACACCTGTACACACACCTGTACACACACTTCTACACACCTGTACACACCTGTACACACACCTGAACACACACCTGAACACACACCTGAACACACACCTGTACACACACCTGGACACACACCTTTACACATGTACACACACCTGTACCTGTACACACACTTGTACACACACCTGGACA
Source organism: Trematomus bernacchii (assembly GCF_902827165.1). Classification (NCBI taxonomy): domain Eukaryota; kingdom Metazoa; phylum Chordata; class Actinopteri; order Perciformes; family Nototheniidae; genus Trematomus; species Trematomus bernacchii. The sequence continues at coordinate 134,656 of NW_022987838.1, forward strand.
CACACCTTTACATATGTACACACACCTGTACCTGTACACACACCTGTACCTGTACACACACTTGTACACACACCTGGACACACACCTGAACACACACCTGTACACACACCTGTACACACACTTCTACACACCTGAACACACCTGTACACACACCTGTACCTGTACACACACCTGAACACACACCTGTACACACACCTTTACACACAACTGTACAATCTTGTACACACACCTGGACACACACCTGTACACACACCTGTACCTGTACACACCTGTACACACACCTGGACACACACCTGAACATATACCTCAAACTGATGTAATAGAAATGAAAGTGTGTGTGTGTGTGTGTGTGTGTGTGTGTGTGTGTGTGTGTGTGTGTGTGTGTGTGTGTGTCTGTGTGTGTGTGTGTGTGTGTGTGTGTGTGTGTGTATCAGTGTTGGTTTCTGACTCCAGTCGGGACACGAGTCCAGGTGATCCCGGCAGTCCGACAGTCGTCTTCGACAAGAAAACCAAGAGACGCTTCCTGGACCTCGGGTGAGACTCAGGAAACATGTTTACATATTTATAAAACAGCTGTTGGTCATCAAAGATATCACCACAAGTATTATTTTATATCTGCAGGAATGAGTCCTAAAGTTTGACACGAGTCAGCATTATGAGTCCTAAAGCCTGACACGAGTCAGCATTATGAGTCCTGAACCCTGACATGAGTCAGCATTATGAGTCCTGAACCCTGACATGAGTCAGCATTATGAGTCCTGAACCCTGACATGAGTCAGCATTATGAGTCCTAAACCCTGATATGAGTCAGCGTTATGAGTCCTAAACCCTGACATGAGTCAGCATTATGAGTCCTAAACCCTGACATGAGTCAGCATTATGAGTCCTAAACCCTGATATGAGTCAGCGTTATGAGTCCTAAACCCAGACATGAGTCAGCATTATGAGTCCTAAACCCTGACATGAGTCAGCATTATGAGTCCTGAACCCTGACATGAGTCAGCATTATGAGTCCTAAACCCTGACATGAGTCAGCATTATGAGTCCTAAACCCTGATATGAGTCAGCGTTATGAGTCCTAAACCCTGACATGAGTCAGCATTATGAGTCCTAAACCCTGACATGAGTCAGCATTATGAGTCCTAAACCCTGATATGAGTCAGCGTTATGAGTCCTAAACCCTGACATGAGTCAGCATTATGAGCCCTAAACCCTGACATGAGTCAGCATTACGAGTCCTAAACCCTGATATGAGTCAGCGTTATGAGTCCTAAACCCAGACATGAGTCAGCATTATGAGTCCTAAACCCTGACATGAGTCAGCATTATGAGTCCTGAACCCTGACATGAGTCAGCATTATGAGTCCTGAACCCTGACATGAGTCAGCATTATGAGTCCTAAACCCTGACATGAGTCAGCATTATGAGTCCTAAAGCCTGACACGAGTCAGCATTATGAGTCCTGAACCCTGACATGAGTCAGCATTATGAGTCCTAAACCCTGATATGAGTCAGCGTTATGAGTCCTAAACCCTGACATGAGTCAGCATTATGAGTCCTAAACCCTGACATGATTCAGCATTATGAGTCCTAAACCCTGACATGAGTCAGCATTATGAGTCCTAAACCCTGACATGAGTCAGCATTATGAGTCCTAAACCCTG
>NW_022987838.1:141319-183122 GCF_902827165.1 Trematomus bernacchii
CTGTATCCTAACAGTCGTGCACACACACACACACTGCTGTATCCTAACAGTCGTGCACACACACACACACACACTGCTGTATCCTAACAGTCGTGCACACACACACACACACACTGCTGTATCCTAACAGTCGTGCACACACACACACACACTGCTGTATCCTAACAGTCGTGCACACACACACACACACACTGCTGTATCCTAACAGTCGTGCACACACACACACTGCTGTATCCTAACAGTCGTGCACACACACACACTGCTGTATCCTAACAGTCGTGCACACACACACACACACACTGCTGTATCCTAACAGTCGTGCACACACACACATATGTATATTCATGTGCGCAAACAAGTAATAAAGACTGCTGAATCACATCACGTCTCATTCGCGTAGCGTAGCTTAGCTTAGCTTAGCTTAGCTTAGCTTAGCTTAGCTTACAGATCGGGGATATTTGATAATTCTTATAGACTACAATCACAAAAGCTTTTACATAAAACGCTGGAAAAACGGCACTTACCTACAGAAGATTACGTTTGTTATTATAACTTACTCAATATGATTTTAGAGGATCAAAAATACGAATAAATAGGAGAATAAATACTTGTGGTATCGGCTAGGGCGTAGCTTTACAGCCTTCACACAGATCAACAGGTTAGCACATGCCTGATAGTTTAAATAGAAAAGACTGCGGAGCTTACAAAATGAAATAAAATGTTACAAAAACATATAAACACCCAACCGATTACTGTTTGGGTTTGAGGCGACATTGATACGGCGAAGCTACATGCTACAAGCTACATGCTACAAGCTACGTAGTAGAGATAACTTTATCAGGAAAAACACCGCTAAATAAAAAGGAATGCAAATATTAACATGGAAAAACGTACAGCTTCCAAATTGGATGTGTCTTGGTCCCGGATGGTTGGTATTGATCCAGTTTTTAGCCTTAGATTGGAAGCATATCCTCTTTTCACTTGAGGGAAGTTGATAAACATGTCCGAGGTGTTCTGGCACATTCCCCTTGAGAATGAAGTCCAGCCACAGATTCTTCTGTTTCTCCAGGCATGGCATTGCATGCAGTCCCTGGTCCTGATCTTTGCAGCCAACAACAGCACAACTTTTCACTGCCTTAGACATGCTGGCAAATAACACAGATGGGTTGGCCCATGGCCGTGGATGTGGCCCAACCTCTCATTCCCATGTAGGCGGAGCGTCACCGCCCACTATTCCGGGCTGACGTCGGGTCGGATGGAATCTGTATCCGCTCGTTGCAGCCCCGTTTTTAAAATATTTGGGTATGGAGGAAAATAGAGAGGGTTGTGTTTTCTGACACTTGGTGAGTTCCCTGGAACACCGGGGACACATATTCATGTAGAAAAGACGTGCAAAAGTACATTTTGCATGATAGGTCCCCTTTAAGATAACCCTCAGAGTGATACCTCCTCCTCCATTATAACATGATATAGATGATAGGTATTTAATATAACCCTCAGAGTGATACCTCCTCCTAACCTACCTCCCCAGGATCTGGGCGTGTTCAGTTCGTCTCACCGAAGCGCTCTGAAGCGACGCATCAAAGATCTTCTCTCTGCAGCCGAGAAGGAGAAGAAAGCTCTGAGACAGAAAGAGAAACAACGAAGAAGAGACAACGAGACGCACAGGAACTGACCTCTGACTGACCTCTGACCTCCAACTGACCTCTGATTGACCTCTGACTGACCTCCAACTGACCTCTGATTGACATCTGACTGACCTCTGACCTCCAACTGAGCTCTGACTGACATCTGACCTCTGATTGACCTCTGATTGTGACCTCTGACTGACCTCAGACCTCTGACTGACCTCTGACCTCTGATTGACCTATGATTGACCTTTGACCTCCACAATAAAATGACCATTTCAATAAACAAATCTGTGAAAATCTTTTTGTAGTTTTTATTTTATTTCATGTTCCAAATAATAATTATAATATAAACAATAACTTAAAGTAATAATATTATCGTTAGTATTGTTGTCGTTAGTTGTTGTTGTTGTTGTTTATTATCACACAGAGACAGAAATTACATCTTTATATAACTGATAAACAAATACTTCATTCATGATATTTGATCTTCCAAAGACACAGGAGCTCCGGAGATTAAGCTAACCCTGACCCTTACCCTAACCCTGACCCTTACCCTAACCCTAACCCTAACCCTAACCCTAACCCTAACCCTAACCCTGACCCTAACCCTAACCCTGACCCTAACCCTGACCCTAACCCTAACCCTGACCCTGACCCTAACCCTGACCCTAACCCTAACCCTGACCCTAACCCTAACCCTGACCCTAACCCTAACCCTGACCCTAACCCTGACCCTAACCCTAACCCTGACCCTAACCCTGACCCTAACCCTAACCCTGACCCTAACCCTAACCCTAACCCTAACCCTAATATCAAACATAACAAAATATACACAGCTAGACAGGAGACACCCACAGCCATCCTACCTGCAGAAAGAGATTTGCAAAGACTTCCAAACAAAACTAAAACCCGGAACGTCTTCACCAGGCCTATCTACAACCTACCCAGGTAAGAGCCCATACAGTTTTAATGTTCGAATCCAGAACCCAGTATGTGCAGTTGAGTGGACGTGGAGAGTATGCACAGCCAACACACACTGATATTAACTACACACGTAGAACACCATATCAGCCACTGGAACCAGCCACCAGAAAGCTCACAAAACACTACTTCACACTCATCCAGGCCACACATCATAAATACACCACAGACCAAGCCATTGCCACACATATCTTCCCCCCAGGCATGCTCAGACAAGTCATCAGACTCTCTACATTCATCAGACCATCTACCCCAACTGAGTACACACACACACAGATACATGCCAACACTATAAACTGGATGCATACGAACATGATCATACTGCAACAACATTACAAAAACACACTACATACACCCACACCCTCCCCATTTAACCTTTTAGCTTTCCAGATCGCAACAGGGTGGGCCAGAAAACGCTATGGCCCCAGGCTGACCCAGGAAACTGTAACCACGGTACAAAATTCTTTGAACTCCTCCCCCTCTCACCTCCCCACCCCTTCTCCGTATCCTAAGACCCCCCACCCCATCCCCTACCCTGACCCTAAGTCATTCTGCCCTACTCAGGGCTCCTACTCTAACCTTGTCTTCAACCCCAAACCCCTCCAGGCCTCTCAGCAATCATTGAGAGAGCCTCCCCTTCCCCCTTATCCTAAGCCTAAGGTACCCAGGTCTCCTCAACAGTTCTTTTGGAGGCCTCCCCTTCTCCCCAGCCCTAAACCTAAGCCATTCTCCCTGACTACTCCCACCCCGGAGGTTCCCCTCCCCTCCCCTCCCTTCCCATCCCCCCCTCCCCAGCTGACTAGAAGGACACACCTCTCCCCCAAAAACTATTTTCCTAACATCACCTCTCCTCTGTGTCTCCCCCCTACAGGCGATGCTGGTCTCCGGTCGGGCTCGGCCGGTCGACGGGTCCCTTCAGACCAAACCCAAAATCAGGGAGGGTCCGTGATGAAAGGGACTAAGAGGGTCACACTTAACCACTCACAAACCCACTCTGACCCCTCCCCTGACCCCTCTGCTGGGATCCCGTTGCCCGGCCAGCCCTCTCCGGGGTTCAGCTCGCCTCAAGACCATGGCTCTGGCTCCAGCTGCCCCACCCAGTGGGACACAGAATCCCATTCGTCTGTTGATTTCTCTGAGGATCATAGCCCAGGATCCCCTCAGCCTACAACCAGTCACAAGCACACACACTATCTCTCACTTCCCCCTCTTCTTCCCCCTACCAAGACCAGCTCGCCTTTAGAATTGGGCTCTGGCTCCAGCTGCCCCACCCACTGGGACCCAGACTCCCGTTCTTCTGTTGACTTCTCTGAGGATCATAGCCCAGGATCCCCTCAGCCTACAACTAGTAACAAGCACACACACTTTCCAGAATTGGTCCAAACACCTTTAAAAACTCATATTTGACCTTATGTCAAATAATACACACACACCCATCCACAGATCCTTAGGCCCGTGCAACTTATTCTCAACCGAGAACCCAAAACCCCAATTCAACACAAAAACCTAACCCTAACCCTAACCCTGACCCTAACCCTAACCCTAACCCTGACCCTAACCCTAACCCTAACCCTGACCCTAACCCTGACCCTAACCCTAACCCTAACCCTAACCCTAACCCTAACCCTGACCCTAACCCTGACCCTAACCCTAACCCTAACCCTGACCCTAACCCTAACCCTGACCCTAACCCTGACCCTAACCCTACCTAACCCTGACCCTAACCCTGACCCTAACCCTAACCCTACCCAACCCTAACCCTAACCCTAACCCTAACCCTGACCCGAGGCCTGTACGACGAAGCCGGATGTTCTCTTAGCTGACTTCAGGGAAAACTCTGGGTTTCCGGTCCTACGACGCTGGTTCTCTTTTTAGCGGGCTAGATCTCCATGGTAACTGATGCTGAGCGGCTAACCTCCTCCGGAGCAGGTTAGGTCGCAGGCTAAGAGATCAACTCAGTGAAAGCACCGCCTGCTGACCAATCAGAGCTCACCGCCTGCTGACCAATCAGAGCTCCGTGTGCAGAGTTTAAAGCGATCAAGTCATATTACAGGAGAGAGGAAATACAGAAAAACTGCCGTTGCAGGAAAGACGGCCGGCAAAAATCACTGACTGTGTGAACGTGAAAATTAATAGAATATCCCCTCCCATCTTCAGAGCAATCTGACTATTATAACATTAGCGTTAAGAAAGCTTACTTAAATATCTGCCACGACATAAGTAACCGGATCAGAGTAACATTAAGTACAGTCCGCGGCAGGCGCGCCGGATTCATTTTAGAAGGGGGGGGGGCCAAAAAGTGCGTGTGTATGGCCCAATCCCAAACCACGCCCTACACCCTACCCCTACACACTCCCCCTCCGTGACGGAGTGAACTCCGTGGAGTGACACATGAGGCTCCCTCCTGTCAGATGGAGGGAGTAGATACAGCGGCAAACTTTGGGACAAACTCCCCTCTCTCCGGCAGAAACAGGAAATGCCGTAACTAACGGTATCAAATCAGCATCTCTTTGACAAAAAATGTAAATTAATAACTCAAATAAAACTCCAAACATCTTTAATTGTGTTACTTTTCTGTAAAGCTCTTTTAGTTTTAAACCTGATGTTTATACGTTTCTTAGTTTTTGCAACAGTCTGTAAATATACACAACTTTATAATAAAATGCACACATTGACCTTTTTCTAGACTAAACACAGGTACGATCCTAAGTTAAAACAATATGAGGTTATCATGAGGTTGTTAACATCGCAGTTTATCAGTGGATGTTTGCTGGAAGCACAATAACTGCATGTTTTGCATTGCTTTTAAATGTCAGTTAATATAGTGGTGAGAGACTCCCGATACATTAGATTTATAAGAGTGGGGTTTTTCTCAGCTACGAGTTCTTTTGGAAATTGCTCTCCTTATCCGCCCTGATTATGCCCCCTGATTGCTCTGTCGGGTTAGAAACTGCAGACAGCGCAGCTGCTCCATCATTCCATCTCTTCTTTGTTCCTGCTCAATACGCTGTTGTTTGACAAGCTGTATGTTGACTGGTGTTTGACTGAAGAAAGAGCACTTTAATACACTCTCTGTGGAAATGAGACTTTTCGTGGCTGTCCAGGAGGCTTGTCACTTCTTCCAGTTATTAACTCCGATATTAACAAAGTTATCACCTCCACAGTTTGAGAAAGTTACAAGCCGTTTGACAGCAAACCTGCATATTTCACAGAAGGCCCGTTTAGTGGTTTTGCAAAGAACTAACCACTCTCTGTTTTTGTACCATTCTGCGTTGAAGTACCTTTCTCTTTGCCCAGACGATCTAGCGGTCAGTTAGCTGCAGCTTTACCCGTCTCAATGTCCCGACAACAAACCTCCATGCAGTCGGATGGCGGTGGGGGGTGGCGGCGGCGGTTTTGACAGTCTCTGCGGCCGCAGAGCTGCTGCTTTTGGGTTCATCTGGCTTCGCTGGTTCTATGATTGATGAAGGTCCAGGCTCCGGAGACGTGGATGTCAGGGATGTGACCTTCCAGTTGTTAATTTAAGTTTAGATTGACTGTATTTAGTTTTCTTCTGCGCTGGTTCTTCTGACGTGTTTGCAAGTGTATCTATTCTTTCTATCTGGTTAACGGCTGACACACACAGAACAACGTGACAAATAAAGTAAACAACGTAACAAATAAACAAATCTAAGCTTTTTTATTGGTTGTAATTTACATGGATACATTTGAATGGTTTGGCAATGTCCTATTTGATTGGGTTAAAATGTACATATTCTTCCTGTTATGTCTGCTTTATTTTACCTAATGCAAACCTGCTCCATCGAAATCAGGCGCATTGACCCGAAGACACATTTTGAGTTGCACTGTTGGAAAGAGGAGATTCATAGCTTTCTAATGATATCAGGATTGTTGTTGTTCTCCAAATATTAAGCAAAATATGTCACATGATATAATGACTGTTACAGAGTCATCATTTTGAGAGAAAGGCCTTTAAAGTTTCCTCTTCTCTGGATCCATCTGATTGATTATTAGCGGAGCAAATGATCAAAGTAGTACGAAGGGAAGATAGGGGAAGCCCGCGAGTGAGAGTGTATATACGTGTGTGTTTGTGTATTTTTGCGTTTGTGTGTATTGTGTTTGTTTCCCGGGAAAACACTCAGGAGAAACACCTGCTGTTATGCCTGCAGTGACGTTACGTTACTCCGTTGCTTGTAATTATGTCTACAAGCTTCAAAGCTGTAGTTATCATCTGAATTTGCCAAAACAAGTTTAATATTCTGAAAGCCAAGACTTTGTTTATTTGAAATCAGATAAAAACAAACTGTAACGGACCCTGCCGTGTTATCTATGATTACTATACGCCTTACATTCATAATGTCAGCAGAGGGAGGGGAAGCGGCGTGTGGAACAGCAGAGTGGCGAGTGAGAGCTTTACAAGCTTCAAACATGCCTGTAGCTAATGAGATTGAATATAACAATCAAACATAACAAAATATACACAGCTATCAGATCGCGTTTTAGATGTGACTTTAGAGTAGAGGGGAATTATTGAAACGGGATTTGTACAGTGTTCCACGGCATCCGCCGCTGCGAAAATGTGGGGCAGGGCTGAAAAGCGGGGGGGCCAATGGCCCCCTGGCCCCCCCGCTTCCGGCGCCCTTGGTCCGCGGCACTGTGAGTGCAGACGTCGATGTGTCCCATTATCATTCATATCATATCACATCATAATGTATCATATATTTCCTTATCTGAGTCAGCTGAGCCGTATCTGGCCGTGCAACACTCAGTGTCACATACTGGATGCAGAAGTATTATTTTAAGCAACACATTAAGTTGACGAAACACTGGAGTCAAATGTAATGAAAGTCAGATCGTGTCTTAGACGGGGCAGTGATATCATAAACCTGTTAATGTACGCATTCAAACACTTTCTCTGTTACCAGCTGTATTCACCTTGCAGGTGCAGCTATGTGGCTTTGATCCTGGATAAAGTGTTTAAGTCATGGATGTTTAAAGTGGACCTATCATGCTATATTATAATAATATAGTGTAGGACCATACCTATATAAGGCATATTTATACTTTTTTTTTTTCAAAATACCAAACAGATCATGCATTTTAGCCATGCCTCATTTTGCTCAATTTGACAATTTCTAGCTCTGTTTTAGCAAGGGCAGATTCAGTGAGAACAGCACCACCTACAGGCCTGGCATATGTACTACAGCGTCTCCAGCGCTTTCTAACGGCAATGGCCGTGGCTGTCTCCTCCTGATAGGTGGAGTTGGCCCAATAGCCGTAGCGCCACCGTCCTGACGTCAGGACAGTGTTCAAATCTGGATCAGTTTTTATCAGATCCGTTGCAGCCCCTTTTTTAGAGATTTGGGTATGGAGGAAAATAGAGAGGGTTGTGTTTTCTGACACTTGGTGAGTTCCCTGGAACACCGGGGACACATATTCATGTAGAAAAGACGTACAAAAGTGCATTTTGCATGATAGGTCCCCTTTAAAGTTTAACTTCTTCATATTTGACTAATATTAAAGTTCACTTTTCATTCAGGAAGTATGACGCTGCGCTGTCAGTACGCTTGTCCATGTTTGTGATTGGTCGAATGCTCCAAATACCACCCCTTTCATGTGAACGCGCACCTAACTAGATAGGACACGGCTGGCTTGAGCGATCCACTTGATAACCAGCGTCGTAGTACAGTTTAGCGAGAGCGCGTATGTTTTGGATTGGGCCAACCGGCTAACTCAAACATATCCAGGTTAGGTTGAACCGGCTTCGTAGTACAGGCCTCCGGAGAGCTTCGTTATAAACACAGATTAAAAAACAATAATATAACAACTGTAGAAACACATTTTAATAAATATAAATAAATGTATAAAACAGGCAACAATAAATATTTTAGCATAAATAACAAATATCCGTTATAAATACAAATACTTTAAATAAATACGTATTTTAAAATCTCTTTAAGACATAAATATTAATAAACAGAAGCCCTGACCATTTCCTGTTTCTTTCACAATAAAAGCTAAAATACATTTTCATTACAAGTCTTCAAACTATCAGTAATATCTTTAGTCTTACAACCTTTTACTTTTCAAAATTATTATAAAAAATCCCAAATCTTTTGTGACTCGTGTTTTTTACAAAACAGCAAAACCGTTCAATGTGAACGTAATGAAGTGTGTGTGTGTGTGTGTGTGTGTGTGTGTGTGTGTGTGTGTGTGTGTGTGTGTGTGTGTGTGTGTGTGTGTGTGTGTGTGTGTGTGTGTGTGATTCCGTTCATAATTCAGAGGAAAACTGACCGTCGATTCATAAAAGAATTGTAAAGTATTTCCCATGAGGCATTGCAGGATGACAGATGAAACTGTGTCCGTTAAGGCAGCATGGTGGGCGGGGCTTAGTGTTGGCCTGTAGGCAGTGGGCGGGGCTTAGTGTTTGCCTGTAGATGGTGGGCGGGGCTTATCAGTTTCCTCTAGATGGTGGACGGGGCTTAGAGTTTCCCCGGCGGCCTGCAGGCAGTGCCGGGGCTTAACGTTGGCCTATAGGCAGTGGGCGGGGCTTAGCGTTGGCCTATAGGCAGTGGGCGGGGCTTAGCGTCGGCCTGTAGGCAGTGGGCGGGGCTTAGCGTCGGCCTGTAGGCAGTGGGCGGGGCTTAGCGGTTCCCAGGCAGCTGATAGGCTGCGACGGCCCTCAGGCTGCGGACCAGGTCGTGACAGAACGATCGGAGCTGCGTCAGCGTCAGGTGTGCCGCCACCTGCACCTCGTAGTTACCATGGAGACGGGAGGCCAGGTCCACGCTCTGCCCCTCCCCCACCCCGACCAGGTGAGCCGCCTCCTTCATCTGAAACACAGAAACACCGTCAGCCAATCACAGTGGAGTGGTCAGGTAATCAGATTACATCTTGTGTGTGTGTGTGTGTGTGTGTGTGTGTGTGTGTGTGTGTGTGTGTGTGTGTGTGTGTGTGTGTGTGTGTGTGTGTGTGTGTGTGTGTGTGTGTGAGTTACCTTGTTGATGTGTGTGTGTGTGTGTGTGTGTGTGTGTGTGTGTGTGTGAGTTACCTTGTTGATGTGTGTGTGCAGGTCTCTCAAGTCAGCCCTCAGATCTGATAGGCCGCTCAGCCTCTCTGATAAATCTCCCAGCAGCCCCTGGTACAGCTGGCAGCCGGCTGACATGCGGGTCACACAGACGGCCTGCAGGGGGCGACATGCGTTACACACAGATACACACACAAAACTACACACAGATACACATGGATACACACAGATACACACACAGATACACACAGATACACACACAAAACTACACACAGATACACAGATACACACAGATACACACAGACGGCCTGCAGGGGGCGACACGCGTTACACACAGATACACACAGATACACACACACAGATACACACACACACACACAGATACACAGATACACACACACAGATACACACACACACACACACACAGATACACACATAGATACACAGATACACACATAGATACACAGATACACACACACAGATACACACACACACACACACAGATGCACACACACAGATACACACACACACACACACACAGATACACAGATACACACACACAGATACACACACACACACACACACACATATACACACACAGATACACACATAGATACACAGATACACACACACAGATACACACACACACACACACACACACACACACACACACACACACAGATGCACACACACAGATACACACACACGGATACACACATTAAAGATCAAGGTAAACACATAACATATGTTGAACATACAGGTTTATCACAGTTTAAACACATGACAGTGAATGGATGAGCACTCACCAGGGTGAAGGTCTCTGAGGGCGGCTTGAGGACGGGGGCGGGGGGGATGCCGAGAGACGAGACCATCATCTGCAGGTCTGAGGTCTGTGAGGGGGGGTCGAGGGTCAGACCCTGAGGAGGACATTAAGAGGTCTGTGAGGAGGGGGTTGAGGGTCAGACCCTGAAGAGGACATGAAAAGTCCCATGTCATGCTTTTCTGGTTCTTACCCCTTGTGTTCTGTAGCTTCTGCATGTAAACGCTCTGCAGAGTCACAAACCCTCAAAGTACACCCTGTAGCGAGTAAAACTCTAACACAGAGAAGACCTGTCTATGAGGTCCCAGAACGCCTCGCTGGAGATCTTTCTTTTTCCATTTGTTTCTTCCTGGGCCTATTGACGTCACTAAATCCAAATGGACCAATTGGCACACAGCTATAGAACAATTGGACACAGCTAGGGATGGGTATCGAGAACCGGTACTAAGTCAGTACCATAGGGGCAGACCATAGGGGCAGACCATAGGGGCAGACCAGAGGGGCAGACCATAGGGGCAGACCAGAGGGGCAGACCATAGGGACAGACCAGAGGGGCAGACCATAGGGGCAGACCAGAGGGGCAGACCATAGGGGCAGACCATAGGGGCAGACCAGAGGGGCAGACCAGAGGGGCAGACCATAGGGGCAGACCAGAGGGGCAGACCATAGGGGCAGACCAGAGGGGCAGACCATAGGGGCAGACCAGAGGGGCAGACCATAGGGGCAGACCAGAGGGGCAGACCATAGGGGCAGACCAGAGGGGCAGACCATAGGGGCAGACCATAGGGGCAGACCAGAGGGGCAGACCATAGGGGCAGACCAGAGGGGCAGACCATAGGGGCAGACCATAGGGCAGACCAGAGGGGCAGACCATAGGGGCAGATCAGAGGGGCAGACCATAGGGGCAGACCAGAGGGGCAGACCATAGGGGCAGACCATAGGGGCAGACCATAGGGGCAGACCAGAGGGGCAGACCATAGGGGCAGACCAGAGGGGCAGACCATAGGGGCAGACCATAGGGGCAGACCAGAGGGGCAGACCATAGGGGCAGACCATAGGGGCAGACCAGAGGGGCAGACCATAGGGGCAGACCAGAGGGGCAGACCATAGGGGCAGACCATAGGGGCAGACCAGAGGGGCAGACCATAGGGGCAGACCATAGGGGCAGACCAGAGGGGCCATAGGGGCAGACCAGAGGGGCAGACCATAGGGGCAGACGCTAGGGGCAGACGCTAGAGGCAGACCAGAGGGGCAGACCATAGGGGCAGACCATAGGGGCAGACCATAGGGGCAGACCATAGGGGCAGACGCTAGGGGCAGACGCTAGGGGCAGACCAGAGGGGCAGACCATAGGGGCAGACCATAGGGGCAGACGCAACATCTTGCTAGAAACAGCGTCTCAAGGCTTCTTAATATTTAACAACCTATTAATGATGCATACCCACTTAACGGGAAGAAGCTCAGCTAACAGACGATATGAACCATTTGACCTACACGGAACAGAAGTCCAACACCAAGAGTCTAAATCAGGGGTCACCAACCTTTTTGTCACCGAGGGCTACTTCAAGGGTACTGAGTAATACGAAGGGCTACTTGTTTGATACAAACTTCCTGAATAACATAATTGCATGTTTCACCTTTAATGATAATATTATTATTAATAATAATCAGAATACATATTAATTTACTGTATGTGAAGGACTGTCTGATCACATGTTAATGTTAATTATTCCTCGAAATAATTATTAACAATGATTTACCATGGTAGGAAACATAGATATATTTAAACATACAATATTATTTATTTATTATAATCATAATATATAATATTATTATGTAAAGTTTAAAAAAGAACATCAACTCAATCAGATCATATTTTTATTAATCACTAAATCTGTAGCATTTTTAACAAAACAGCACATTTTTTACCCTTTTTGATCAAATTATTTTTCACATTTTTGGACAACATTTGAGTTTACCATTGCCATGGTGTTTCACTGAAAACATCTGTTATCTCTTTCATTGGCTTCTACTGTATTAGTGGGAAGTCTGGCATTGGATGCTGTCCACTAGTGTACTGTAATCTGGGGTATAATTTGACACTGCAACTCTGAGCAAATCTTGTAGATTTGCATCAGTAAGGCGTGTTCTGTGTTTGTTCTTGATGAAGTTCATGTCTGAAAAGGCTGACTCACAAAGAGAGGTTGAACCAAAAAGGCAGGCAACTTTCATAGCTGCTGTGCATACACCTTTGTACTTTTCTGTGTCCACAAGGCACCAAAAGTTTGGTGCATCCTGATGGGCTTTGAGGTGGAGGTCATTTTGCAACGTTAGGATTTCAATCTCCACCTGTCCAGCATCCACGTTGAAGGTTGCACTTAGTTGCTCAGCAATGCATGTCAGGTCCACTTGCATGAAAGGATTTGAAATGAATGACACACATGGCTCAAGTTGACCAAAGTCACAAAACCTGTTTTCAAACTCTTGACCAAGTCTGTTTATGACTTGAGAGTACTTTTCTGCAGCTTTGTCGAAAGCCCCAGATGCAGAAGCATTGTCATGCAGCACTGACTGCACAGAGGGAAAGTGCAACACTTTCTTTCCCTGTAAATGCACAGAGAATATGCTCATCATAGCTTTAAATGCATTTACAGCACTTATCATGTCAACAACAGTCTTGCCTTTGCCTTGCAGTTCACAGTTCAAATGGTTCAGTTTCCCAGTGATGTCTGTTAAAAATGCAAGGTCAAGTATCCACTCGGTGTCCTCAAGCAGTGAGGCGTCTTCCCCTTTGGATTGCAAGAATACTTTGATTTCACCCAAAAGTGACAAAAAACGCTGCAATACTTTTCCCCTGCTGAGCCATCGGATTTCTGTGTGCAATAACAGGTATTATATTATTATTATATATATAATATATTCAGCTGACAGCTCCTCTAACAGCACTTTGAATGTCCTGTGTTGTTTGGCTTTGGAGCGGATGCTGTTTATGATTTTCACGACAGGGGTCATCACATGATTAAAGCCGGTCACTTTTGCACATAATGCCTGCTGGTGAATGATGCAGTGGTAATGTAGAAATGATGGGAAGTCGGAGTCACCTTTGCATTGCGCAATGAAGCCTGCATGTCGGCCCGTCATTGCGGGAGCCCCGTCTGTAGTCACCGACACCAGCTTTTCTAATGGTACCTTCTTCTCCACGAAGAAGCTCTTGACCGCGGTGTAAACGTCAACTCCCCTCGTTGTTGTCTTCAGGGGCAGTAGTGTCAAGAGTTCTTCTTTTGTGGAGAAATCATCAAACACCATTCGGATAAACATCATCAGCTGTGCTGTACTGCTTCTGTCCACGGACTCGTCGCACTGGACGCTAAACCACCGGCATGTAGCCAGATCCCGGTCCAGCTGCTCTGTTAAGTTCCCGCACATAGCCGACACTCTTCTAACGATCGTACTTGCTCCGAGCTGGACATCGGAGAGAGTGGAGATGACATCGGAACCATTCTTCTCGTCACTGAACACAGTGTTTGCAATAACCATCATTGCCCCTTTCAAGACCTCTCCGTCCGAAAAGGCTTTCTTGTGCTTTACCAAAAAATGAGCAGCTCTAAATGAGGCTTCCGTTGCTTTTTGTGACTTTTTCACCGGCCTCGTGAAAAAAGACTGCTGCTTCCCCAAAGCTGCCTTTAACTCACGGGCTTTTTCTGCCCGTAGTGCGCTGCCAGGTGGGTAGTTAGCATTGTAGCTTTTGTGACACGTATCAAAGTGTCTCTCCACATTGTGCCGCTTTGCGATCGCCACAGTCGCCCCGCAAATGAGACATACACACTTTTCTTTCACTGTTGTAAAAAAGAATTCTTCCTCCCAAACGTCTTGAAAACAGTACCTTTTCTTTCGCTTCTCTGCCATGTTTAGGGTAAAACCCGCATCTAGCGTACCATCGTAGCTGCTCACGCTAGCTTGTCTCAGCTAAAGGTGGAACGGAGATTTGGTGCGTGGAGTTCAACTCTGAACCGCTCAGAGTTCAATTTCACACACCAAATCTCCATTTCACTTACATATGTACATACAAATTTGTGCTTTTTAAATGTTATATTCAATATTGTCATTTTAAAATAAAAATGTATTCAATATTTTTTTTAGACGGAGCTCCATGGTGACTTGTGCTATTTTTAGAACATGCACGCGGGCGACCAATTTCCCCCCTGCGGGCGACGTAGTGCCCGCGGGCACCGCGTTGGCTACCCCTGGTCTAAATCAACACTTAGCAAAACGGGCTAACGGGGCTAACGGCTACTTTAGCACATAACGAGCGATCTTTTCTACGTCATTTGATCATAAAAGCGGTTAATACAATGTCTCTGTGTAACTTTAAAATGATTACTGATAATCCATCATTACAATTATAAATAATAAACGCAATAAACTGATTATAATGGTTAGCCGACCGGAGCTTCCGGTTTAGGAGGTGCGCACGCAGCGTCTCGTTTTAACTGAATGATGATGTTTACATGGATTTATGAACTGCCGCAGCTACAGAACAATAGGTACACAGCTATAGAACAATAGGTACACAGCTATAGAACAATAGGTACGCAGCTACAGAACAATAGGTACACAGCTATAGAACAACAGGTACACAGCTATAGAACAATAGGTACACAGCTATAGAACAATAGGTACGCAGCTACAGAACAATAGGTACGCAGCTATAGAACAATAGGTACACAGCTATAGAACAACAGGTACACAGCTATAGAACAATAGGTACACAGCTATAGAACAATAGGTACACAGCTATAGAACAACAGGTACACAGCTATAGAACAATAGATACACAGCTATAGAACAACAGGTACACATCTATAGAACAACAGGTACACATCTATAGAACAATAGATACACAGCTATAGAACAACAGGTACACAGCTATAGAACAATAGGTACGCAGCTATAGAACAACAGGTACACAGCTATAGAACAATAGGTACACAGCTATAGAACAATAGATACACAGCTATAGAACAATAGGTACGCAGCTATAGAACAATAGGTACGCAGCTATAGAACAACAGGTACACAGCTATAGAACAATAGGTACACAGCTATAGAACAATAGATACACAGCTATAGAACAATAGGCACGCAGCTATAGAACAATAGGTACACAGCTATAGAACAATAGGTACACAGCTATAGAACAATAGGTACACAGCTATAGAACAATAGGTACGCAGCTATAGAACAATAGGTACGCAGCTATAGAACAATAGGCACGCAGCTATAGAACAATAGGTACACAGCTATAGAACAATAGGTACGCAGCTATAGAACAATAGGCACGCAGCTATAGAACAATAGGTACACAGCTATAGAACAATAGGTACACAGCTATAGAACAATAGGTACACAGCTATAGAACAATAGGTACACAGCTATAGAACAATAGATACACAGCTATAGAACAATAGGTACGCAGCTATAGAACAATAGATACACAGCTATAGAACAATAGGTACACAGCTATAGAACAATAGGTACACAGCTATAGAACAATAGATACACAGCTATAGAACAATAGGCACGCAGCTATAGAACAATAGGTACGCAGCTATAGAACAATAGGTACACAGCTATAGAACAATAGGTACACAGCTATAGAACAATAGGTACACAGCTATAGAACAATAGATACACAGCTATAGAACAATAGGTACGCAGCTATAGAACAATAGATACACAGCTATAGAACAATAGGCACACAGCTATAGAACAATAGGTACGCAGCTATAGAACAATAGGTACACAGCTACAGAACAATAGGCACACAGCTACAGAACAATAGGCACGCAGCTATAGAACAATAGGCACGCAGCTATAGAACAATAGGCACGCAGCTATAGAACAATAGGCACACAGCTACAGAACAATAGGTAGGTAGCTAACCCTAACCCAGCTCAGTTTCCCTGGATGCTCGATATAGATCAAGTGCCGTGCCAGCGGACACTGCAAGGTGAGTTCCTTTTGATTTCCTGCTTCTTCACACATACTCTCTCCAGTACAGGTTAGCTCTGAGTGTTAGCATGCTAATGTAAACACAGACCATATTACTTCCAGAACACGTCTCATTGTTTCTGACAGCAACGTTTCTGATTGGCCCGTGGGTGTTCCCCCATTTTTAGAGATGTGGGTACAGAGGAAAAGAGAGAGGGGTTTATTTCCTGAGACTTTGTGAGTCTCCTGACACACCGGGGACACACGGGGGACACACGGGGGACACACCGGGGACACACCGGGGACACACGGGGGACACACCGGGGACACACCGGGGACACACCGGGGACACACCGGGACACACCGGGGACACACGGGGACACACGGGGGACACACCGGGGACACACGGGGGACACACGGGGGACACACCGGGGACACACCGGGGACACACCGGGGACACACCGGGGACACACCGGGGACACACGGTGGACACACGGGGGACACACCGGGGACACACCGGGGACACACGGGGGACACACCGGGGACACACCGGGGACACACCGGGGACCCCCCGGGGACACATGGTGATGTAGAGAAGACATCAGAGTGACTTTTGAAGGATAGGAGACCTTTAACACCTGAAGAAGAAGAGTGTTTACCTGCATGGTGACGGCAGCTTCGTACACTGCAGGAACGTCTCTCAGGATTTTCTCCACCAGCGTCTTCGCTCGTTCTGCCGCCGCTTGCAGCGCCGCGGAGGGGGCGGAGCTTAGGGGGGCGGAGCGGGTCAGAGCGACCAATAGGAAGCAGAGTAGCAGGGTGGCAACTGGGGGGGGGGGACATGGTGTTAGTATTGTTGTTATTATATTATTATGGTTTTTCATTTTATTATAATCATATTTAATTATTGTTGTTGTTATTATATTATTATGGTATTCATTTTTTATTTTTTATTATAATTTTGTTTTGTTTTTAGGAAGATTTCTATTATTTTTTACATATTTTAATATAAATTATTTGACATTTTCTACATATTTTTATATTTTTTAAATAACTAACCACTGATCAACCTCCATACACACCAAGTACATTTACTCTTTTGAGGTACTTGTACTTTACTTACTTTACAGTATTTCCATATTAAGCTACTGTGTACTTCTACTCCACTACAGTTCAGAGGTACATGGTGTACTTTTCCTCCACTACATGTATTTAATACCTTTAGTTACTTCACAGATGTGGATGAATGATGTGAAATCTAATCAAGTGTTAAATCAGACTTGAGTTCCACCTGGAGTAAATCCACAAGCTACCCTGCAGTATACAAAGTCATTCAAACTAGCTGCACCTTTACCAGCTTTGAGAACACTTTCATGATCAATCATTATAAAACATATCATATATATTATTCTGAAATGGACCAATCTGCACAATGACTACTTTTACTGTACTTTCACTATATTCTGATGATCATAGCTACCTCTCTACTTGTACTTCAGTCTGAGCACTATAACCCTCCACAGAGTTACAGGTGAGTGTTGACGCAGGTCTCCTCAGGTCACTCTGGTTTCCGGTCAGTAAAGACCCCCCCCCCCCCCCTCTTTATGTCTGTGCTGGTTAAGCCCCTCCCCCGCAGGATGCTCACCTGTGGCGGGCTTCATGTCTCAGGTGTCGGTGTCTCGCGCTCTTCTCGGTTCTTCCATCTGCACGCGGGGTTTGCACCTTTTTATCTGCGCAGTGGGGGGGGTTTCCCTGCACGAGAGGGGGGGGGGGGGCGCGAGTCATCCGAAGATTTCCGAAGTGACGAAGCAGCTGTTGCGACACCGAGCTGCGCAGAGAGGCTGCGCAGAGAGCTCACCTGCAACACGTCACTGCACACCTTTATCTCTCCTTTAACAGAGAGACTCAGGTAAACAGAGGGCGTTAAATACAAACAATAAAATACACAATCAACACGTTTTCAACAGTGTGTGTGCATGTGCGTGTGTGTGTGTGTGTGTGTGTGTGTGTGTGTGTGTGTGTGTGTGTGTGTGTGTGTGTGTGTCTGTGTGTGTGCGAGTGTGTTTAATTCACTTTGAGGAAATCCAGGAAGCGATGAGTCCCAGAAACTCTTCTTCCTCAAGACGTCACAAAAACTGACTCAGTGAATTTCCTCAGTGGAACTTTTTGTTTTTGAGCAACTTTAAACTAAACACACACACACTTCCTGTTTGCAGCTGATTCATGCTTTTTAAATGATAAAATCACCTTTTTGGAGATTAATAAATTACTTTAAAAAGAGACGTAAACATTTATATTTTTCTTCCAGTTTTTAAAATAATAATTTAAGTCTTTATTATTTTAAAGTTTCCTCATTTATTTAGTGATTATTTAATAAGTGAAATAAAAACGTGTTTTATTAAAAATAAAGAAAAGAACATTTTAAACTGAAGTGAATTTGTATTTTATTTCTTAAAATTAAGAATATAAATAAATAAGAGTTTAGTTATATAGTTTATACTAAATATGAAATAAAATCTAAATTAAGCCTAAAACTCTAAATATCCAAATATAAAAAACAACTTAACCCTCCGGTATCATTCAACGTCCACAGTGATACCGGAGGGTTTAATACACAAACTACAAATATAAAAACTAAAAAAACAAATACATAATAAATAAAACCTGATTTATTGTAGGTTTTTATTTGACGTTCACTCGCCTCCGACTTGAATTAGAATAATGACTTTGTTCATTAAAACTTTATTAAAGCAGCTTCACTCTGAAACTCTCTGCGGGTTCTCTGAGGTGGTGCAAGCTGGGAACCTCCATGTGTGAGCCGTCCCTCAAGGGTCAGTCCTCAGCCCCCCCGTTCTCCATGGATCCACTCTGTTCTCCATGGGTCCACTGCTGATGACCCGTGCCGTCCCTCAAGGGTCAGTCCTCGGCCCCCCTGTTCTCCATGGTTCCACTCTGTTCTCCATGGGTCCACTGCTGATGACCCGTGCCGTCCCTCAAGGGTCAGTCCTCGGCCCCCCTGTTCTCCATACACATGGGTCCACCCTGGCCCGTTCTCATGTCATCAAATGTCCCTCCTCGACTCCCCTCCTCGACTCCTATCCTCGACTCCTATCCTCGAGACTTAGTCCCGCCCACAGGAGATGCGAGCGGAGGAGCCGAGGAGGGGAACCGAGGAGAGAGGAGGGGAACCGAGGAGAGAGGAGGGGAACCGAGGAGAGAGGAGGGGAACCGAGGAGAGAGGAGGGCAAGCAGCAGGCGGTTAGAGAAATGAGAACTCCTCTCCTCTGAGCGGTCATTTTAAAGAGACGTCCATTAATGATGACAGGAGGCACAGCAGCCCTCTGTCTGATGGACAGATGTGTTCATGACCACTTCTATATTTACTTTGATTCATTCACAGTGCGGTATAATGAGACAATAACAGGCTACACACACACACACACACACACACACACACACACACACACACACACACACACACACACACACACACACACACACACACACACACACACACACACACACACACACACACACACACACACACACACACACACACACACACACACACACACACACACACACACACACACACACACACACACACACACACATTTATATACAATTTCAGAATCAAACAGAGCACTCTCATAATAACGTAACACTATCAGAGACTGGATATATCCCCCCCCCCCCCCCCCCCCCTCTCTGGTCGCTACAATGAGGGAAATAAATGACGGGCCAAAAGTTTTATTTACAAGTAAGCAGAGGACACCAAACCAACTGAGACCTGTCTGTCCGCTGCATCTACGCACACACTGTACCACACACACCTACACCACACACACGCACCTACAGCTCCTAAAGCATCATCAGGCTGCAGCCGTTGTGTATTTTATTTTGTGAAGCACTAAATGGTTTTAGAAACATCTGGACTCTTAGTTTGTAGATATCTACTAAACTAAAGCAAAGAGAGTAGGCCTGTTACACTGAGTGATATATATGATACACACTGCTCTGCTTTCTGCACGGACCTCACAGCTGTTCTCTCTGGAAACATCGCGTCGCGATGAAAGCAGTTAATAAAATAATATCCAGGGGATGCATGCAGAGCTGTGATTGGCTGAGATCAGTCCGGCCGTGCGTCTCGACTCTTTGAAACATCACTGTTGCCGGAAATGCATCCAAGGAGGAGCCGTGGAGGACCGTGGAGGACCCATCAGTGTATCCTCGGTTAGAGCTCCTCCAGAGAGCCTCCTCCACGCTCGATGCTCGGTCCTCGATGTGCATTTAGAGAAATGAGATGTCCTTCAACATGGCGCGCTAAAATTCATTTCCGGGTCACTACCGGAGGACCGAGGAGTCGAGGAGTCGAGGAGGGGGATTTGATGACATGAGAACGGGCCCCTGTTCTCCATGGGTCCACTGCTGATGACCCGTGCCGTCCCTCAAGGATCACTCCTCGGTCCCACCTGTTCTCCATACACATGGGTCCACCCTGTTCTCCATGGGTCCACTGCTGATGACACGCAGCTCTCCATCAGAACACCCCTCTGCACTCTGCCGTCATCACAATGACCACCTGGAGGAGATGAAGGAGTGGAAGAAGCACAACTTCCTGCAGTTAGACAGCTCCCAGACTGAAGCTCAGGTCCATTCATCCTCCAGAACATTCCTCTCTCATCAACTGTTACCAACCTGGGTGTTCAAATGGATCCTCAAACCAACAAGCAAGACCTCCTTCGCAGTGGTGGTTCTAGACCAGGGGCGCCCAACCAGTCGATCGCGGGGAGATTCCCAGTCAATCGCGAGATGTGTCTAAAAATAGAACAACAATATTCTGTTTTATTGTTAATGTCCTATAACATAATCTTCCTGTGCCAGAATAATGCACTTGAACGCATCAAAGCTTTGTGATTGGCCGGCGTGACCCCATGTGTCGGGGCGTGGCTGGTGGGCAGTGGGCACTAGTTAGC
The DNA here is from genome assembly GCF_902827165.1 of Trematomus bernacchii. Taxonomy (NCBI): domain Eukaryota; kingdom Metazoa; phylum Chordata; class Actinopteri; order Perciformes; family Nototheniidae; genus Trematomus; species Trematomus bernacchii. Next base: position 162,746 of record NW_022987838.1, read on the forward strand.
TGACGTTGTCCGTGGCAACAGGAGTGACAGTCCGCACACACACAAGACTGCAATTATGGCAGAAGCAAAAAAGCCCAAAATATATAATTTTCACTCCGAGTGGGGAGGATGATTATTTTTGTATCTATTCCAATTCAAAGTCCATCTGTCTCTCATCTGCAATGCGAGCGTGGCTTTATCGAAGAAGGGTCATTTAGGAGCGGCATTTCAAAACAGTGCACAAACGCTACGAGACGGGATCCCCTCCTAACTCTGCCCTACGCTCCCAAAAGGTGAGGGACCTGAAAGGACCGCTCAATGCACAGCAGTCCATCTTCACCAGGCCCAACAACAAGAGCAAGGCTGCTACCATAGCATCTCATCGTGTCAGGCTGCTACCATAGCATCTCATCGTGTCAGGCCCAACAACAAGAGCAAGGCTGCTACCATAGCATCTTATCGTGTCAGGCTGCTACCATAGCATCTCATCGTGTCAGGCCCAACAACAAGAGCAAGGCTGCTAGCATAGCATCTCATCGTGTCAGGCCCAACAACAAGAGCAAGGCTGCTACCATAGCATCTCATCGTGTCAGGCCCAACAACAAGAGCAAGGCTGCTACCATAGCATCTCATCGTGTCAGGCCCAACAACAAGAGCAAGGCTGCTACCATAGCATCTCATCGTGTCAGGCCCAACAACAAGAGCAAGGCTGCTACCATAGCATCTTATCGTGTCAGGCCCAACAACAAGAGCAAGGCTGCTAGCATAGCATCTCATCGTGTCAGGCCCAACAACAAGAGCCAGGCTGCTACCATAGCATCTTATCGTGTCAGGCCCAACAACAAGAGCAAGGCTGCTAGCATAGCATCTCATCGTGTCAGGCCCAACAACAAGAGCAAGGCTGCTACTGTTAAGGAATAATTCTTCTAGATATCTAACCTTTTACTCTGACATGTGTTATCTCCTCTAAGGAAAGGCCTTGGTGCCATATGTGTTGTTGTCACCAGTGTGAGACCGGTCAACTTGTCTGGCACGTAGGGTAATTGTTGTGAGAACACTGAGGCACTTCTTTATCGGTGTTTGTGGGCTCTCGGATGTGAAATCCTTGAGGCCATGAGCGTCGGACGCAGATGATTCAGTGTTTAGTCTACTCCTTCAGAGATGTTGATTTCTCTCTGTGAACCCGTTCAAAGGTCTAGCATAGAGAGAGGTTCTTCAGAATTGACGTGGCAACTCTACCGTGTGGTCAGAACCTCTGACTCTTTGACTTGTGATGTGAATCCTCCGGCCGAATACTCTGAATAAACCCATCAGTGTTTGACATCAAAGCTCCAACTCTCACCGTGTCTCCTTCCTGAGTCGGTGACTCCATGCATTACTACACAGAAGTTTCCTCCACAAATTGGCGTTGTCGGCAGGATACCAACAGATCTTCAGAGACTGGTAAGTGTGATTTCAAATCTACATTTGGACATTGCCTTACCTGAATCTGTGATTGACGGTATCCTAAAATTATCTGTGAAGCTAAGCGGCTGTGTTTCGTTTTGGTTAATGAACATTTGGGGCTAGTAACCCCAGGGGATCATCCAGGGACTCTGTCTTGGCTGGTTCCCTCTGTGTGTGATGCTCGGACGTATGTGCCGTGCAGGCATACGCAGAGATGTTTAAAAGGACCTTAATGAGGGCAGCAGTAAAGTGGAACCTCTGTGTGAAATCAAAATAGAGATTTGTAATGAACAAATCGCCGAGATTCTGGGGGTTTCAGCGGCCAACACTAGCAGTTAACTCAAGCAGCCAGAGATATTACCCCCAGCGCCTCTAAAAAAAAACACGGCTCCAGCTGCGGCTCCGGGGGTGTGTGTAAAATACCTCCCCGTATCTGCATGAGCTGGTGAAGTGAACTCAGAGGGAGAAAGTCACAGCTTTTGTCTATAGCTTTAACTCACACCACCGCCGTCTCTATTAAAAAAAGAGACTGTTTAAAAGCGATCTCGTGGCTTGTGGCCGTTTACGACGTGCTGGCAGGTGCGAGGTGCGTGCATTACCTGATGCGACAGGCTCCCTACATTGCTGAGGAGCTGATGTCGGTCCGGGGTGCATACATAAAATTATAGGCTAATTGATCATGGGTGGGCAGTGGCATGCAAGTGTAGAGCAAAACTGTGTTTCATCGTTGGGATGAGCTTGATGGGAGGTGTGTAGGCTGGTCGAGTAGGACTACAGTTAACTGTGTGGTTTCGGATAGAAAGGGTAGAGGAAAAAAGTCTATGTGCCCCGATCGGGGGGGCATAGCACCACTAAAGCAGGGATAGTGGAGTCGCAAGAGGATAAGCTAGTTATTGCTCTTGGACGGTCTTCAGGCACCGATCTAAGGACTTGTATACAAGGGTGGAGGTACGAGTCAAGGTGCCCCACTGGGTTCCCATTGGGAGAGATCATATCCCTACCCCCTCTGAAACCTCTTTAATCCGGACTAAATTGAGCTGGATGAGCTTTGCTGACGCACTGTTGTTTATTACGAGTTCATCATGTTTGTTTGTCTGATTGTTTGTATCAGGGGTCTATATTGGTTTGTCTAACCGCCGTCTTGTGCATGTTTTGTAACAACTAATAATGAATCAGTCCATAGCCAGAGTAAAATAAACTAAGCTTTAGTTAACTCACCAAAAGTAAATGACTTGAGAAAGATAAATAATATATAGTGTTTTGCAAAGTTCTGGTAGTATAGATGTGCTGCAAAATGAAAATAAATAGCAAAAGAGTGTTTTATGTCCTGCATCTGAGTGTGCAGAGGAAATGTAAACAAGGAGCACACTGTTCAGGGTGTGCGCTGCATCTGAGTGTGCAGAGGAAATGTAAACAAGGAGCACACTGTTCAGGGTGTGCGCTGCATCTGAGTGTGCAGAGGAAACGTAAACAAGGAGCACACTGTTCAGGGTGTGCGCTGCATCTGAGTGTGCAGAGGAAATGTAAACAAGAAGCACACTGTTCAGGGTGTGCGCTGTAGGTGTAAGAAGGAGAAGATTATATTACTTTAAGAATACATCTTAAATTGTATTGCTGGTATGTTAAGATATGTTTGTGACCTTTTATAAACCCTATGCCCCGTCCTGCACCCTGAGACCCTCAGAGGCATCACTGCTGGTCGTAAACAACCTGCCTGAGGAGGTCAGGGTGGCAAAATCTGTCTGCTGTTTTAGGTCAATGTTGTATTATTGGTTTCATTTATTCTTAAATCTATGTATTGTATGGTAATAATGAAAAAAACGTAATGTATTGAACACATTCCGAAACAAAGCTGATAAGACAGAACTAGACTCAGACATAATACGAATTATTGTTGAAACCTTTTGCGCTGTTGCTGCAAAATGGAAACTTTGTTGATTATCTGTTCCAACTGGCCACTGGATTCAGATAATTAATATAAGTTGAAGTTCAATTACAGTTTAAATATAGTTTAACATTCTTTATTAAACTGCTAAATTAAAAGTAATTAAAATTATTTCTCGTATCAACCAATTACTAAAATTCTAATAGTTTTAGAAGTTTTCTGAAACGGAGCTTATGAACAAAAGAGTAAAGGTCGCTGGTTAAGCCAGGATCAATATATTTGTTGACGTTTTCATTACAGTGTGCATAATAAATGTGTTACATGAATTGAGCAATTATTTAAAAAGTATAATGTTGCAATCTCTTTACAATAAGTAATTACAGTTAACAAAGAAGTAGATGTTTTCCAAGGGCCTCTCCTTCACAGCCCTACACTTTAAATCATGAGACTTTCAAATCATAACAGACAGAGATCGGTATCACTTTGTGTTGCAAGCCAAATCCATGTAAAGGTTCTACTTGAGCCCAATTTAAATACCATAAAGAAAGTATTGAACCCAGCTCAAGCTAAATGTCAAATGTATTTAATTAATGTGCAAGTGTTTTGATTTATTTAAAATGTTCTAATCTCAGCTTCTTTCGAGTTCAGTCTAAGCAACAAATTGTTTCTCATAACATTCTCACTGCTGTCCCAAATGTTTTAACCTTGGGCAGACAAGCTGTTCACACACACACACACACACACACACACACACACACACACACACACACACACACACACACACACACACACACACACACACACACACACACACACACACACACACACACACACACACACACACACACACACACACACACACACACACTTTGGATAAGTAGTCACCTTATCCACATTGTAAATTGTTGCCTTCTTTAAAGTTATTAGTAATTTAAGATTAATTATTAAATTAAATTAAATGTGGTACATAAGATAAAATAAATAAAATAACCTTGACTTGATTATTTTGTTCACAACATTAGACCTGTCCTCTAATCTCTACTAGAATAAGATAAGTGAGCATGTGTGGATGTTTTATCACTCCTGTAATGTACCTCATCTTGATATCCTTTTCATTACAGAGCTGGGAAAATGGTGTATTGATTAGATTCTGATCCGTGCACGTCCAATTTTGACTGACTTTAGTTCTAATGTTAATTTGACTTCAACCCATAAGTAATTATTTAAATTAACTCTAAATGTCACATGATGATGGATTAGTGTTCCACATTTCTTCCACTAATTTGTTTTACAATTAGACCAAAGGTAAAGAGAGACATTGATGACCTTGTGTCCCTTTTGTTAGTACGTGGTTCCATTTTGTCTATGGCCTTGGACGGCTTCACTAAAAGTCACCCAGTTCTGCCCTGCTGCAGTCCGGCTGAGTGCAGTCACAGAGATGCTATGGCTGCTCTACATGACATTAATGGTCTGGTCTGAATGGACACCATTTCCTGCTCCCAGAGAGAATGACACTCCTCAAACTGAACATTACAGCCGTTGATACTGTCTCACATGGGTCTGCTCCCCCCCACTGAGCCATGAACTGAAAGCATGACATCTGCTATGAACACTTGGAAGCCTCCCTGTCACACCAGCACCAACCCTTGGGTCAGTCAGATGAGACTAACGGCTTCACTTAGGGCATTTGGTTCAGATACATGACTCTCGTTACCGCAGGTTGTTTTGAAGGCTATTCATACTGCTATGATGCCTGTAAGTGGGCGAGCTGGTAAAAGCCCCTACTATTGTTCAAATAGGCCTAATGTCAGGGGTCTCTTAATGTCTAGTTCTACATGTATTCACATTATATAGACAATGTTTCCACCTGGTAAAACTAAAGGCTGCACGAAACTCAGGCTACAATACAACCATTCTGTTCTGCTCTAACGATTCAATGTATAGATTCTACATCTAAACAATTAGCTTTTATTGTTTCCAATGATAACGTCTCCTTCAGTGGAGGAATGCAAACCTGTTTTCAAATGTAAGGTTTTGATTTTGTTTGACATTTCTCAGTAATGACACCCTCAGACACCCAGTATCATTCATGCTATGCCTTCAGTAATAACTCAGATGTTAAAGGGATGAAACTTTTCCTCCCAAATCAGATATTTGTTTTTCAACAAATGTATCCATTTCCTGCATAATATATGTTTATCACAATGGTTTTTGTAAGCTGCACACAGGTGATACTGAGTCTTCTTGATTAATAGATTATAAACTATACCATGCTTAAATAGACTCCTAAGTTATTATTTCATATGTACCATATGTAAGAAAAGGGAGGGAAGAGTCAATTATTGAGTAATTGATTTTATATTGGGTAATTTATTTCTCAAACCTATGTTTTATGGAAGAGACTAAATATTTCTGATAAACTAATATTTTATCAAAAGGTAAATGGTGAATTAATATACATTTAGAATCATTGAGAAGGGGTTATATCCACAGGGACTAGCTCACCTTTAACTTACAATAACATGTCTCTGCTATGGACTGATGAGTATATGATTCTTGTTCAATGACTAACACAAACCTTCAAAATGATAATGTGCATGTGTCAGGAAGGCTCCCAAATCATTCTGAGGGGCCTATTTTTGTAATTAAATGATAAATGTGCTAATCCATTACTTTGAGTTGTCTTCACTCAGAAAACCATCCCTATCAGGTGTTAACCCAATAACTAGGACAGCTCTCAAGGCCAAGGGTCAAAGAGAGAGGGTCACACTCTCCGGGTGCAGAGAGCACCCCCAGCCACGTGCAAGGAAGCACCAGGTCGTTCGAGATGAGAGGATGCTTCTCTTCACCTTTCAGATAAGATGGGATGCTTCTCTTCACCTTTCTGATAAGAGAGGGTTCTTCTCTTCACCTTTCTGATAAGATGGGATGCTTCTCTTCACCTTTCTGATAAGATGGGATGCTTCTCTTCACCTTTCTGATAAGATGGGATGCTTCTCTTCACCTTTCTGATAAGATGGGATGCTTCTCTTCACCTTTCTGATAAGATGGGATGCTTCTCTTCACCTTTCTGATAAGATGGGATGCTTCTCTTCACCTTTCTGATAAGAGGGGATGCTTCTCTTCACCTTTCTGATAAGAGGGGATGCTTCTCTTCACCTTTCAGATAAGGATGCTTCTCTTCACCTTTCAGATAAGGATGCTTCTCTTCACCTTTCTGATAAGATGGGATGCTTCTCTTCACCTTTCTGATAAGATGGGATGCTTCTCTTCACCTTTCAGAGAAGATGGGATGCTTCTCTTCATCTTTCAGAGAAGATGGGATGCTTCTCTTCATCTTTCAGAGAAGATGGGATGCTTCTCTTCACCTTTCTGATAAGATGGGATGCTTCTCTTCATCTTTCTGATAAGATGGGGTTTTTCTCTTCACCTTTCTGATAAGATGGAGTTCTTCTCTTCACCTTTCAGATAAGAGGGGGTTCTTCTCTTCACCTTTCTGATAAGAGGGAATGCTTCTCTTCACCTTTCTGATAAGAGGGGGTTCTTGTCTTCATCTTCCTGCTCGGTGGGCTCTAGCAGACCACCCTGCAGGACGAGCGAGGGCTTCAGAGGCTTCTATAATACAAGGTTCCATGTTTCTTGGAGCAGATGTCTTCCTAACCTCTCCCATCACGGGGGGGACACCTGGATGCATCAGGAATACGCAGTTGTACTCAAGCAGATAGCAGAAGGAATACAGGCAGATGAGCCTCCGTCTCACTGGGGGGTCAGCTACAGTGCTCACTGATTGAGCCACACAAAAGCAGAGCAATTGGGGGGTTGAAATATGGCGCTCTGATGAAGAAGAGTTTGAGCCAATCAGCACCTCAGTGCTAATCTACAGTATCAGGATGCCTTTGCACACCAGACACTCTGTGTCATAAAGGGAGGAGGAGAACGAGTCAGGAAGCCTGACGGACATGTTCTTCCAGCTCTCGTACAAAGATGAACTTTGAATTGAATGACCAGATGTTTAAAGATGTACAATTAATGATTGTTTTTTATATTTCCAATGACCAGACATGTGTTAAATAGTGGTGATAAATATATTTAGTCAGATCAGATTACACTTTCACACTAAACAAAATTAATAAATAAATATTTTCAGATGATAAGGTATTGAATAATAAAATATTTCTAATATTATCACAGATAATGTTAATATCCTTAATCATCCAGCAATCAGGCTTAACAACACTACTCTGTAATGTATTACCCATGCACAGACAGACCTAACATGATGTTTCAAGTACTGGATTCATTTCAGTTTTGGCCCAAAACAAATATTTATAATAATTGATATAACATTTATGTAGCATATTTGATCCTCAAATTAGAGAAGTATCATTTAAAGAAATTGATATTCTATATTCAACATTAGATAAACACAGAAGAACCCTTTCCAAGTACCATCAGTAGATGTTCAGGTAAGTATGGCTAATAAGAATAATTGATAGACTTAATTTGGTACAGATCAGTGGTAGCATTTACAAATGTATGAATTCAAGTTTTAAGAATGTTTAATCTTTCCTTTCCAGGTTTTTACAAAAGTCTTTGAATATTTGCCGAACTTTTCCTTTTCAGATTTTGAACAATGTACTTGACTAAAATGAATGTATTGATTTTACTAAGACTAAGTGCCTTACTCTTGGCTAAAGCGTAATGAAGTAAACGTAAAGTAATCCTAAAATTGAGGACACTGCAACTTTGCAGATTACAGGTTGATCAAATCACCACTGTGAATGTTATACCTTAGCTGTGAATGTTATACCTTAGCTGTGAATGTTATACCTTAGCTGTGAATGTTATACCTTAGCTGTGAATGTTATACCTTAGCTGTGAATGTTATGCCTTAGCTGTGAATGTTATACCTTAGCTGTGAATGTTATACCTTAGCTGTGAATGTTATGCCTTAGCTGTGAATGTTATGCCTTAGCTGGATCTCTTATGATCCTAAGTTTGAAATGCTTTTGACTAGTGATTGCCTTAAAGCAAATCTTTAAGCTGTTTCTGGTTTTGATTTTATAGTTTGATAAATGACATTAACTAATGGTTTAAATGATAAAAGATATTAGTTTAAAACAAATATTTTGCTATTATGTATCTGTGTTTTTATGTGTGTTCATTATTGTGCTTATTGACAAAAGATGCTCCAAACACTGATGAGAGATAATTGTTCCTATTATGATTGCCTGTATCAATCATTGTGATTGAATGTTTCAATCTTACTCTACTTTGTGATGTAATTGAATGTAAGGTGAGACCACACTCGAATCTGAAGACGCCTATTGATTTAAGTATTGACCAGAATTATTAGACTAATGTTTTAAGGTTATCAAAAATGATAAAAAGAGAGGAACTGTTAAGGAATAATTCTTCTAGATATCTAACCTTTTACTCTGACATGTGTTATCTCCTTTAAGGAAAGGCCTTGGTGCCATATGTGTTGTTGTCACCAGTGTGAGACCGGTCAACTTGACTGGCACGTAGGGTAATTGTTGTGAGAACACTGAGGCACTTCTTTATCGGTGTTTGTGGGCTCTCGGATGTGAAATCCTTGAGGCCATGAGCGTCGGACGCAGATGATTCAGTGTTTAGTCTACTCCTTCAGAGATGTTGATTTCTCTCTGTGAACCTGTTCAAAGGTCTAGCATAGAGAGAGGTTCTTCAGAATTGACGTGGCAACTCTACCGTGTGGTCAGAACCTCTGACTCTTTGATTTGTGATGTGAATCCTCCGGCCGAATACTCTGAATAAACCCATCAGTGTTTGACATCAAAGCTCCAACTCTCACCGTGTCTCCTTCCTGAGTCGGTGACTCCATGCATTACTACACAGAAGTTTCCTCCACAGCTACCATAGCATCTCATCGTGTCAGGCCCAACAACAAGAGCAAGGCTGCTACCATAGCATCTCATCGTGTCAGGCCCAACAACAAGAGCAAGGCTGCTAGCATAGCATCTTATCGTGTCAGGCCCAATAACAAGAGCAAGGCTGCTACCATAGCATCTTATCGTGTCAGGCCCAACAACAAGAGCAAGGCTGCTACCATAGCATCTCATCGTGTCAGGCCCAATAACAAGAGCAAGGCTGCTAGCATAGCATCTTATCGTGTCAGGCCCAATAACAAGAGCAAGGCTGCTAGCATAGCATCTTATCGTGTCAGGCCCAATAACAAGAGCAAGGCTGCTACCATAGCATCTTATCGTGTCAGGCCCAACAACAAGAGCAAGGCTGCTACCATAGCATCTCATCGTGTCAGGCCCAATAACAAGAGCAAGGCTGCTACCATAGCATCTCATCGTGTCAGGCCCAACAACAAGAGCAAGGCTGCTAGCATAGCATCTCATCGTGTCAGGCCCAATAACAAGAGCAAGGCTGCTAGCATAGCATCTCATCGTGTCAGGCTGCTACCATAGCATCTCATCGTGTCAGGCTGCTACCATAGCATCTCATCGTGTCAGGCTGCTACCATAGCATCTTATCGTGTCAGGCTGCTACCATAGCATCTCATCGTGTCAGGCCCAACAACGAGAGCAAGGCTGCTACCATAGCATCTCATCGTGTCAGGCTGCTACCATAGCATCTCATCGTGTCAGGCCCAACAACGAGAGCAAGGCTGCTACCATAGCATCTCATCGTGTCAGGCCCAACAACGAGAGCAAGGCTGCTACCATAGCATCTTATCGTGTCAGGCCCAACAACAAGAGCAAGGCTGCTAGCATAGCATCTTATCGTGTCAGGCCCAACAACGAGAGCAAGGCTGCTACCATAGCATCTTATCGTGTCAGGCCCAACAACGAGAGCAAGGCTGCTACCATAGCATCTTATCGTGTCAGGCCCAACAACGAGAGCAAGGCTGCTACCATAGCATCTTATCGTGTCAGGCCCAACAACGAGAGCAAGGCTGCTAGCATAGCATCTTATCGTGTCAGGCCCAACAACGAGAGCAAGGCTGCTACCATAGCATCTTATCGTGTCAGGCCCAACAACGAGAGCAAGGCTGCTACCATAGCATCTTATCGTGTCAGGCCCAACAACAAGAGCAAGGCTGCTACCATAGCATCTTATCGTGTCAGGCCCAACAACGAGAGCAAGGCTGCTACCATAGCATCTTATCGTGTCAGGCCCAACAACGAGAGCAAGGCTGCTACCATAGCATCTTATCGTGTAAGGCCAACAACAAGAGCAAGGCTGCTACCATAGCATCTCATCGTGACAGGCCCAACCACAAGAGCAAGGCTGCTACCATAGCATCTTATCGTGTCAGGCCCAACAACAAGAGCAAGGCTGCTACCATAGCATCTCATCGTGTCAGGCCCAACAACAAGAGCAAGGCTGCTACCATAGCATCTTATCGTGTCGGGCCCAACAACAAGAGCAAGGCTGCTACCATAGCATCTCATCGTGTCAGGCCCAACAACAAGAGCAAGGCTGCTACCATAGCATCTCATCGTGTCAGGCTGCTACCATAGCATCTTATCGTGTCAGGCCCAACAACGAGAGCAAGGCTGCTACCATAGCATCTCATCGTGTCAGGCCCAACAACAAGAGCAAGGCTGCTACCATAGCATCTTATCGTGTCAGGCCCAACAACAAGAGCAAGGCTGCTACCATAGCATCTCATCGTGTCAGGCTGCTACCATAGCATCTTATCGTGTCAGGCCCAACAACGAGAGCAAGGCTGCTACCATAGCATCTCATCGTGTCAGGCACGTTCTGCCAAACACAGGAAGTCTTTCAAAGACGGCAAAGTTGTGAAAGAAGCATTCCTGGAGGCTGCCCACGCGCTTTTTGGGGACAGTAAAAATAACAGTATGTTAAGAATCGTGGAAAAAGGTAGGACCCAAATGCAAACTACAAAAAAAAGGTAAAAGGTCTAGAAACAAAAGGCGAGCTTTATTTTAAAAGCTGATGAACAAAAACATGGCATGAAAAACACAGGTAGCACAAGGTAACACCAAACCTGACCGTGACCAACATGGAGGGAGACAGGAAAGACAATGAACTGGCAAGGAACACAGGGGAAGGCAAGACTAAATACAAAGAGGGGTAATCACAGGACAAGACACAGCTGGGCAGGGGAGGCAGAAACACAAGGGAAGCTGGTGAACACAATGAGACAATCAGACACAGGAGGGAAAACACAGGACGGGAGACAAGAGACAGGGAGAACAGGACAGCAAAACAAAACCCATTACCAGACAGACAAAACTAAAACCGTGACATAACACTAAGACCATGACAGAACCCCCCCCTCAAGGGACGGATTCCAGACGTCAAAAACAAAGTCCAACACTTCCAAAAGGGTGGGTGGAGGGGGTCCGGAGGACGGGTCTGGGTCGACAGCCCAGAAGCAAGGCAGAGGAACAGGAGGTGGTCTCGGGCGGACGGCCCGGGGGCAAGGCAGAGTTCAAGAAGGGGCAAAGGCCACAGCGGGCGAACTCAGGAGGCCGGGCATGAGGTCGGGCAAGAAGGCGGTGAAAATACAAATACAATTCATTCATTAAACAATTTACAACAATATATTATTACAAAAGCTCAAGTATGAAATGTAAAAAGAAAGAAAAGAGAGCCATGAAGTAGAGGAGTGATCAGAGTGAGCTGTGAGGAACAGCTGTTATGTGTTGTTGCTGTCTCTTAGGCTGTGACATGCGCTCACATATTTCACTGCTTCTATGCTGCTGGCACTATTTTCTCCAAGTACATGTTGCATTTTATTCTGCTCTGTCTCTCTCTCACCTGTCTCTCTCTCTCACCTGTCTGTCTCTCACCTGTCTCTCTGTCTGTCTCTCACCTGTCTGTCTCTCACCTGTCTCTCTCTCACCTGTCTGTCTCCACCTGTCTCTCTCTCACCTGTCTGTCTCCACCTGTCTCTCTCTCTCTGTCTGTCTCTCACCTGTCTGTCTCCACCTGTCTGTCTCTCTCTGTCTGTCTGTCTGTCTCTCACCTGTCTGTCTCCACCTGTCTCTCTCTCACCTGTCTGTCTCCACCTGTCTCTCTCTCTCTGTCTGTCTCTCACCTGTCTGTCTCCACCTGTCTGTCTGTCTGTCTCTCACCTGTCTGTTTCCACCTGTCTCTCTCTCACCTGTCTGTCTCCACCTGTCTCTCTCTCTCTGTCTGTCTCTCACCTGTCTGTCTCCACCTGTCTGTCTCTCTCTGTCTGTCTGTCTGTCTCTCACCTGTCTGTCTCCACCTGTCTCTCTCTCACCTGTCTGTCTCCACCTGTCTCTCTCTCTCTGTCTGTCTCTCACCTGTCTGTCTCCACCTGTCTGTCTCTCTCTGTCTGTCTGTCTGTCTCTCACCTGTCTGTCTCCACCTGTCTCTCTCTCACCTGTCTGTCTCCACCTGTCTCTCTCTCTCTGTCTGTCTGTCTCTCACCTGTCTGTCTCCACCTGTCTGTCTCCACCTGTCTCTCTCTCTCTGTCTCTCACCTGTCTGTCTCCACCTGTCTCTCTCTCTCTGTCTGTCTCCACCTGTCTGTCTCCACCTGTCTGTCTCCACCTGTCTCTCTCTCTCTGTCTGTCTGTCTGTCTCTCACCTGTCTGTCTCCACCTGTCTGTCTCCACCTGTCTCTCTCTCTCTGTCTGTCTGTCTCTCACCTGTCTGTCTCCACCTGTCTGTCTCCACCTGTCTCTCTCTCTCTGTCTGTCTGTCTCTCACCTGTCTGTCTCTCACCTGTCTGTCTCCACCTGTCTGTCTCCACCTGTCTCTCTCTCTCTGTCTGTCTCTCACCTGTCTGTCTCCACCTGTCTGTCTCCACCTGTGTCTGTCTGTCTCTCACCTGTCTGTCTCCACCTGTCTGTCTCCACCTGTCTCTCTGTCTGTCTGTCTCTCACCTGTCTGTCTCCACCTGTCTGTCTCCACCTGTCTCTCTCTCTCTGTCTGTCTCTCACCCCACACTTCTCACCTGTCTGTCTCTCTCAGTCTGTCTCCACCTGTCTCTTTCTCACCTGTCTGTCTCCACCTGTCTCTCTCTCTCAGTCTGTCTCCACCTGTCTCTCTCTCTCACCTGTCTCTCTCTCACCTGTCTGTCTCCACCTGTCTCTCTCACCTGTCTGTCTCCACCTGTCTCTCTCTCACCTGTCTGTCTCTCTCTGTCTCTCTCTGTCTGTCTCTCTCTCTCTCACCTGTCTCTCTCTCACCTGTCTCTCTCTCTCTGTCTCTCTCTCTCTGTCTGTCTCTCTCTCTCTCTGTCTGTCTCTCTCTCTCTCACCTGTCTCTCTCTCACCTGTCTCTCTCTCTCTGTCTCTCTCTCTCTGTCTCTCTCTCTCTCACCTGTCTGTCTCTCACCTGTCTCTCTCTCACCTGTCTCTCTCTCTCTGTCTCTCTCTCTCTGTCTGTCTCTCACCTGTCTCTCTCTCACCTGTCTGTCTCCACCTGTCTCTCTCTCACCTGTCTGTCTCCACCTGTCTCTGTGGACAGAGCTGACACAGCCTGTCTTCTCTCTCTCTCACCTGTCTCTCTCTCACCTGTCTGTCTCTCACCTGTCTCTCTCTCACCTGTCTGTCTCTCACCTGTCTCTCTCTCACCTGTCTGTCTCTCACCTGTCTGTCTCCACCTGTCTCTCTCTCACCTGTCTGTCTCTCACCTGTCTCTCTCTCACCTGTCTCTCTCTCACCTGTCTGTCTCTCACCTGTCTCTCTCTCACCTGTCTGTCTCTCACCTGTCTCTCTCTCACTTGTCTCTCTCTCTCTGTCTCTCTCTCTCTGTCTGTCTCTCACCTGTCTCTCTCTCACCTGTCTGTCTCCACCTGTCTCTCTCTCACCTGTCTGTCTCCACCTGTCTCTCTCTCACCTGTCTGTCTCCACCTGTCTCTCTCACCTGTCTGTCTCTCTCTGTCTCTCTCTCTCTCTCTGTCTGTCTCTCACCTGTCTCTCTCTCACCTGTCTGTCTCTCACCTGTCTCTCTCTCTCTGTCTCTCTGTCTGTCTCTCACCTGTCTGTCTCCACCTGTCTCTCTCTCACCTGTCTGTCTCCACCTGTCTCTCTCTCTCTGTCTCTCTGTCTGTCTCTCACCTGTCTCTCTCTCACCTGTCTCTCTCTCACCTGTCTGTCTCTCACCTGTCTCTCTGTCTGTCTCTCACCTGTCTGTCTCTCACCTGTCTCTCTCTCACCTGTCTGTCTCCACCTGTCTCTCTCTCACCTGTCTCTCTCTGTCTGTCTCCACCTGTCTCTCTCTCACCTGTCTCTCTCTCACCTGTCTGTCTCCACCTGTCTCTCTCTCACCTGTCTGTCTCCACCTGTCTCTGTGGACAGAGCTGACACAGCCTCTCTTCTCTAGGCAGGTCTGCCTGTGTCGGCCAGTCTCTACGGCCAGGCTGTGGTCACTGAGTCTGTACATTGTTAATGTCTTCCTCAGTTTGGGATCAGTCACGGCGGTCAGATAGTTTGCCACCGTGTACTGTCTGTTTAGAGCCAAATAGCATTGAAGTTTGTTTTGGGTTTTCGTGGTACATGTCCAATAGTTGATGTCATATTCTTTTGCTTTAGCTATGATTTGGTTGGGCCAGATTGTGTGAGGGCTGTCCTGAGGCCTTGTCCTGTTAGAGGAGGTGAGCCTCAGGACCAGCTGGTTGAGGCCTTGTCCTGTTAGAGGAGGTGAGCCTCAGGACCAGCTGGTTGAGGCCTTGTCCTGTTAGAGGAGGTGAGCCTCAGGACCAGCTGGTTGAGGCCTTGTCCTGTTAGAGGAGGTGAGACTCAGGACCAGCTGGTTGAGGCCTTGTGCTGTTAGAGGAGGTGAGCCTCAGGACCAGCTGGTTGAGGCCTTGTCCTGTTAGAGGAGGTGAGCCTCAGGACCAGCTGGTTGAGGCCTTGTCCGGTTAGAGGAGGTGAGCCTCAGGACCAGCTGGTTGAGGCCTTGTCCTGTTAGAGGAGGTGAGCCTCAGGACCAGCTGGTTGAGGCCTTGTCCGGTTAGAGGAGGTGAGCCTCAGGACCAGCTGGATGAGGCCTTGTCCTGTTAGAGGAGGTGAGCCTCAGGACCAGCTGGTTGAGGCCTTGTCCTGTTAGAGGAGGTGAGCCTCAGGACCAGCTGGTTGAGGCCTTGTCCTGTTAGAGGAGGTGAGCCTCAGGACCAGCTGGTTGAGGCCTTGTCCGGTTAGAGGAGGTGAGCCTCAGGACCAGCTGGTTGAGGCCTTGTCCTGTTAGAGGAGGTGAGCCTCAGGACCAGCTGGTTGAGGCCTTGTCCGGTTAGAGGAGGTGAGCCTCAGGACCAGCTGGATGAGGCCTTGTCCTGTTAGAGGAGGTGAGCCTCAGGACCAGCTGGATGAGGCCTTGTCCTGTTAGAGGAGGTGAGCCTCAGGACCAGCTGGTTGAGGCCTTGTCCGGTTAGAGGAGGTGAGCCTCAGGAGCAGCTGGTTGAGGCCTTGTCCGGTTAGAGGAGGTGAGCCTCAGGACCAGCTGGATGAGGCCTTGTCCTGTTAGAGGAGGTGAGCCTCAGGACCAGCTGGATGAGGCCTTGTCCTGTTAGAGGAGGTGAGCCTCAGGACCAGCTGGTTGAGGCCTTGTCCTGTTAGAGGAGGTGAGCCTCAGTGATGAGGCCTTGTCCTGTTAGAGGAGGTGAGCCTCAGGACCAGCTGGTTGAGGCCTTGTCCTGTTAGAGGAGGTGAGCCTCAGGAGCAGCTGGTTGAGGCCTTGTCCGGTTAGAGGAGGTGAGCCTCAGGACCAGCTGGTTGAGGCCTTGTCCGGTTAGAGGAGATGAGCCTCAGGACCAGCTGGTTGAGGCCTTGTCCGGTTAGAGGAGGTGAGCCTCAGGACCAGCTGGTTGAGGTCTTGTCCTGTTAGAGGAGGTGAGCCTCAGCACCAGCTGGTTGAGGCCTTGTCCGGTTAGAGGAGGTGAGCCTCAGGACCAGCTGGTTGAGGCCTTGTCCGGTTAGAGGAGGTGAGCCTCAGGACCAGCTGGTTGAGGCCTTGTCCGGTTAGAGGAGGTGAGCCTCAGGACCAGCTGGTTGAGGCCTTGTCCGGTTAGAGGAGGTGAGCCTCAGGACCAGCTGGTTGAGGCCTTGTCCTGTTAGAGGAGGTGAGCCTCAGGAGCAGCTGGTTGAGGCCTTGTCCGGTTAGAGGAGGTGAGCCTCAGGACCAGCTGGTTGAGGCCTTGTCCGGTTAGAGGAGGTGAGCCTCAGGACCAGCTGGTTGAGGCCTTGTCCGGTTAGAGGAGGTGAGCCTCAGGACCAGCTGGTTGAGGCCTTGTCCGGTTAGAGGAGGTGAGCCTCAGGACCAGCTGGTTGAGGCCTTGTCCTGTTAGAGGAGGTGAGCCTCAGGACCAGCTGGTTGAGGCCTTGTCCGGTTAGAGGAGGTGAGCCTCAGGACCAGCTGGTTGAGGCCTTGTCCGGTTAGAGGAGGTGAGCCTCAGGACCAGCTGGTTGAGGCCTTGTCCTGTTAGAGGAGGTGAGCCTCAGGACCAGCTGGTTGAGGTCTTGTCCTGTTAGAGGAGGTGAGCCTCAGCACCAGCTGGTTGAGGCCTTGTCCGGTTAGAGGAGGTGAGCCTCAGGACCAGCTGGTTGAGGCCTTGTCCTGTTAGAGGTGAGCCTCAGGACCAGCTGGTTGAGGTCTTGTCCGGTTAGAGGAGGTGAGCCTCAGGACCAGCTGGTTGAGGTCTTGTCCGGTTAGAGGAGGTGAGTCTCAGGACCAGCTGGTTGAGGCCTTGTCCTGTTAGAGGAGGTGAGCCTCAGGACCAGCTGGTTGAGGGGACTCCTAATGGGCTTTGTAATGGTAGGAGTTGGGATCACTGGTTTTTAGGTGGTTGTAGAATTTGACTGCTCTTTTTTGTATCCTAATTAAAAGGGGGAATTGGCCTAGCTCAGCTCGGCATCCATTGTTGGGGGTGTTCCTGTGGACTCTCAGGATGCTCTTGCATATCTCCGCATGTAGGGTTTCTATTGGGTGTTTGTCCCATTTATAAAAGTCTTGATTTCCAAGGGGACCCCACACTTCGCTACCATACAGTATGATTGGTTCTATTATTGAATTGAATATTTTGAGCCAGATTCTAACAGGTATATCTATATTTGAAGACTTTTTGATAGCATAGAAAGCCTTTCTTCCTTTGTCTCTGAGATCATTCATGGCCAGATTGAAATCTCCTGTTGAAGTAATTTTGAGTCCCAAATATGTGTAGCTGTGTGTGTGTTCTATGTCAGTGGAGCCCAGTAAGAAGCGGTGTGGGTTCCCCTGACCCCTGGGTCGTTTCTGGAAGACCATAATCCTGGTCTTTTCCAGATGAACTGTCAGGGCCCAGGTCTGACAGAAGGTCTCCAGATGAACTGTCAGGGCCCAGGTCTGACAGAAGGTCTCCAGATGAACTGTCAGGGCCCAGGTCTGACAGAAGGTCTCCAGATGAACTGTCAGGGCCCAGGTCTGACAGAAGGTCTCCAGATGAACTGTCAGGGCCCAGGTCTGACAGAAGGTCTCCAGATGAACTGTCAGGGCCCAGGTCTGACAGAAGGTCTCCAGATGAACTGTCAGGGCCTAGGTCTGACAGAAGGTTTCCAGATGAACTGTCAGGGCCCAGGTCTGACAGAAGGTTTCCAGATGAACTGTCAGGGCCCAGGTCTGGCAGAAGGTCTCCAGATGAACTGTCAGGGCCCAGGTCTGACAGAAGGTTTCCAGATGAACTGTCAGGGCCCAGGTCTGACAGAAGGTCTCCAGATGAACGGTCAGGGCCCAGGTCTGACAGAAGGTCTCCAGATGAACTGTCAGGGCCCAGGTCTGGCAGAAGGTCTCCAGATGAACTGTCAGGGCCCAGGTCTGACAGAAGGTCTCCAGATGAACGGTCAGGGCCCAGGTCTGACAGAAGGTCTCCAGATGAACTGTCAGGGCCCAGGTCTGGCAGAAGGTCTCCAGATGAACTGTCAGGGCCCAGGTCTGACAGAAGGTCTCCAGATGAACTGTCAGGGCCCAGGTCTGACAGAAGGTCTCCAGATGAACTGTCAGGGCCCAGGTCTGGCAGAAGGTCTCCAGATGAAGTGTCAGGGCCCAGGTCTGGCAGAAGGTCTCCAGATGAACTGTCAGGGCCCAGGTCTGACAGAAGGTCTCCAGATGAACTGTCAGGGCCTAGGTCTGACAGAAGGTTTCCAGATGAACTGTCAGGGCCCAGGTCTGACAGAAGGTCTCCAGATGAACTGTCAGGGCCCAGGTCTGGCAGAAGGTCTCCAGATGAACTGTCAGGGCCCAGGTCTGGCAGAAGGTCTCCAGATGAACTGTCAGGGCCCAGGTCTGGCAGAAGGTCTCCAGATGAACTGTCAGGGCCCAGGTCTGACAGAAGGTCTCCAGATGAACTGTCAGGGCCCAGGTCTGACAGAAGGTCTCCAGATGAACTGTCAGGGCCCAGGTCTGACAGAAGGTCTCCAGATGAACTGTCAGGGCCCAGGTCTGACAGAAGGTCTCCAGATGAACTGTCAGGGCCCAGGTCTGACAGAAGGTCTCCAGATGAACTGTCAGGGCCCAGGTCTGACAGAAGGTCTCCAGATGAACTGTCAGGGCCCAGGTCTGACAGAAGGTCTCCAGATGAACTGTCAGGGCCCAGGTCTGACAGAAGGTCTCCAGATGAACTGTCAGGGCCCAGGTCTGACAGAAGGTCTCCAGATGAACTGTCAGGGCCCAGGTCTGACAGAAGGTCTCCAGATGAACTGTCAGGGCCCAGGTCTGACAGAAGGTCTCCAGATGAACTGTCAGGGCCCAGGTCTGACAGAAGGTCTCCAGATGAACTGTCAGGGCCCAGGTCTGACAGAAGGTCTCCAGATGAACTGTCAGGGCCTAGGTCTGACAGAAGGTCTCCAGATGAACTGTCAGGGCCCAGGTCTGGCAGAAGGTCTCCAGATGAACTGTCAGGGCCCAGGTCTGACAGGTCTCCAGATGAACTGTCAGGGCCCAGGTCTGGCAGAAGGTCTCCAGATGAACTGTCAGGGCCCAGGTCTGGCAGAAGGTCTCCAGATGAACTGTCAGGGCCCAGGTCTGACAGGTTTCCAGATGAACTGTCAGGGCCCAGGTCTGACAGGTCTCCAGATGAACTGTCAGGGCCCAGGTCTGACAGAAGCTTTGCAGATGATCCATTTGCTGTTGTAATGCCTCCTTAGATGGAGCTAGCAATATTAGATCATCTGCAAACAGGAGGCATTTCATTTGTGTATCAGAGAGGGTGAGTCCAGGGATATCGGATTGTTCTAATGATTTAGCCAATTGATCAATATAATGTTAAATAGGGTGGGGCTGAGACTGCAGCCCTGTTTCACCCCTCTACTTTGGGGGAAGACATCTGTTTCCATATTGACCATTTTCACAGCACATTTATTATTTGTATACATTGTTTTAATGACATCATATGTTTTCCCCCCTACACCGTTTTCAATCAACTTCAGGAACTCCTGATGTAAACAAGACGAAAGTCTTTCTCTGGTCTGCATCCCCTTAACAATTGTATGTTTTGAGCTGTACTGTACTGTACCCAATATACAAGCTGTTAATAAACTTTTCAATCAATCAATCAATCAACAGACCGGTATGCCAAATTGAGTCGAATGCTTTTTTGAAATCTACAAAACAAGAGAAAATCTTCTCTCTCTCACTTTTCTTTTTCTCATTTGTTCTGATCTGAATAAAGAATTATTTGATTCATCTGTTTCTGTTCAGATGTTTGTTAAACAAATCAGTATTAAAACAATAATAATGAATGTTATTAAAGTGTTTCAGATCTTCAAGATAACATCTGTTTATAAATCATTAATCTGTTGATGTTAGTGAGGAGTTCATTAAAGAGTCAATAAACACATGAACCCACGTGTAAACAAACAAACAGACTTTATTCAGGTTACAGGAAAACAACACCACAGAAGAAGAGAGGAGAGGGGCATTGTGGGTAATAACTGATCTGCTCAAATCATCAGAAGAACTATTTCCCGTCTGCACAGGAAGTCAGCAGAGAGGCTCATGGGAAGCTGTCGTCATCGTCTTCAGCCATTTCTTTAGCGAACTCCAGATCCTGTTGTTCTCTCTCCCGACGCTCCTGAACGCAACATCAACATGTGTGAGTGA